>NC_135550.1:6428100-6685600 GCF_964340395.1 Glandiceps talaboti | reverse complement strand
TAGATCTACTATTGTACCACACACAAAAGAAATGCAGTATGACCATGACACATGATTTGGTTGTCTCATCCAGTGATTATTAGTCTGAGAATTAAAGTGAACCAGTTGTCTGATTCACAGATGTGTGCTTTGGGGTCCTATGCTACCAAAAAAGCTGCAATAATTATAGCTTTTGTTACAATTTTGAGCTTTTTTTTTTTTTTAAATTTTAGGTTTTTTTTCTGTGTTTAATAAACCGGAAAACAAACACTACAATTCCTGCTGGGTAATCACAAATAGATGGCTGCAACTTCTGCAAGACAGATCTGCTTTTCAAATGTGGGTGGATTTTTCTGCTAAATTATGCCTTACCTGCTAAAATTGGATATCACCTAACTCTGACATCAATCATGGGGCCTTCAAGACCCAAGAAATGTTCAAAAGTCCCCCAATCCCATCAAGATCAGCAAAAGTAGCAATGCACCGCAGTATTTTGAAATGAGTAGCATGGGTATGACGTCAACATCTTGCACATGTTTACAGCATGATTTCACCATACATACCTGCACTACCTGTTTCAAAAGGTTGCTGTACTTATGAACATATCTTGGGTCTTGAAGGCTCCAGAAATGTATATATGGCACATGGCAGGTAGAACGTAATTTAGCAAAAAAATCCACCCAATTTTGTGAGGCAGACCTGTCTGTTTGTAATTACCTAGCAGGAATTGTAGCATTTATTTTCTGGTTAAACGACAGAATGAAAAAAAGCACAAAAACAAGGAAAACAACGCAAAATCATAACAAACGCTACAATTATTGCAGCCACGAAAACCTAGCCAGTAACTAGAGATGCTCACAAAACTTTCTGAGCATGAATATTTTCCCCCCACATGAACTCTATTGTCATGCAATAAGCCATATTCAACACGGTGGTCAAACCATAGTAATCATGATGCCACCCATCATGTTTGCATGTCTACAAACAGATAAACATATTGACTGATGCATCATTTACTCTATGGTTATAGTATATGAATATAGTAAAATTTCATTATCCTCACCATGTGAATAAACCCATAAATCTTCAGGCTTCAGCTCAGTATGTACAGCAAGAGTAATCAATCTAATGGCAATGGCAAAAATATACTTTTGTATATCTATTGCTGATAGAAATTTATACATGATACCCTGTAATTGCAGCAGTTGTTACTTCATGCTCAAGTCATCTCAACATGCCCATTTTAACCCATACATACATTGCTTTATTTTATGCCCAACTGAATGACCTTGATATGCATCATCTCATAAATTCTCAGTTAATTTAGTCAGTTACATGTAAAAAATGAAAGTGTTCATGTTACAGGTTTTAAAGTTTTACTATCAGCTATCCTTCAGAAATATAGTCCATACTCTGATAATAATGCATTAAAAAAGTTGGCCACGTCAAATCCCGTTGGAAACCAACAATTTTCATCATCTGGTGTTCAAATGAAATACATGTGTACATGATATCTTGCAATTTATTTATTTGTTAATTGTCCAAATAAAATAGTTCATAAATGTTCGATAAATTTTGAGATATCTTGAGGGTAGCCCAAATTCTTTATTTGTTGATTTTGCAAGACAGCTTTCCTGTGTAGACTGTCTTTTAGCACATCTTTTTTTTTCAAAGTTTAAATTACATGTAAATGTCTTTTATGTAACAAGTAAATGCACATATGATTAGTACAAACTTGATTAGTAAGTTGAATAACCTGTTTAAGTCCATGTCATTATTAATTTCAGTAACTCTAATGATATTTGCATATTTGCAAAAGAGTAGTGACCCTAACCAGATACGTGTAAATAGATAGACCCCCTAGGTCTGTTATTATTTGTCATGTTGACTTGAAGTTGAGTCAATGTCCTGCAGACAAACAAGTCACAGTATATCACCATTACCATTTTTTTTCCTGTTACAGCTAGTGAACTATAATAAATGGCAAGATTTTTGTTGAAGGTCAAAATGATATTTATTGGTAGTTGCCATATTATAAGGGAAAAAAACCCAGGTTTTTGTGCAACACAAGAAATTGCCGTGTGTCAGTCAGATATCAATTAGCTTTGAAATTGAAGGCATACTGCTTACAGCACATGTGACTATTTGTTGATGGTGCGCAAGTTAATCCTGTCTTTCAACCAACATGTACTTAGATGTGTACGGACAAATACCACCCAGGGAGACAGGGGATTAATAAATTCACAAAAATGGAATTACACATGTTTACTAATGTATGCTTGCAGAGAGAGTGTTAGGCGATGTAACCAATTTGTCAAGTATGCAGTCACTGATACTGTGTCTATGACCAACACAATAGATGAAAGCAATACCACAAACTGCAATGCACATCAATATCATATTATTTATGTCATGCTTGTTATTTTTTGAAAGCTCGATGGAATGTATTTTCAAGAGGAAAATTAAAAAAAAAAACAGAACTTTTTTGTAAATGTTTAGGGAACATGACTCCTGCCGTAACAAGTCATTGGTCTATAAGGAATCATTTACCTTCAAAAGAGTATCAATTCCCCCCCCCCCCCTTTCCCGGCAAAAAAATAAAAATAAAAAAAGGGGGTAAATGAAAATGAATTAAATTAAATTAAATTAAATTAAATTAAATTAAACAAATGTGTTAACTCAAATGCTATCATACAATATGTTTGATTAGTAGCATCAATTATGTAATAACAAATAATGCAGTAACAACCTCATATGTGCTGTTTTCCATCCTGCTTGCAGATGATGGAAGTCGGGACTTGATCATTCTGATGTTGTCACTTTTCTTTCTCTGTCCTGTGAAAGCTGTGCAACAAACCTGAAGGCACCCCTAGCACTGCCTAATATCACAAACAGAACTGTTCATAATTTCAAATGTCTCTCCTTGCATATGCTCAACAGCATATCTAGCACGATAGCATAAGTAGGTTGTTGATCAAGTACTAAGGCCAAAAAAAAAAAAGAATTGTTTCTGGTCAGGACAGTTTGTCTAAAATGGCGTGAGGACACAATATTTTTTTATTCTCAACAAACCTGCCACTGAGTCTACTATTTATGATGATTGCTGTTCTTTTTATTTGTAACTGTAGTATGTTGGGCAGATGTCATTTGCTTGTTCATGATTGGCTCTGCAGTTGTCTTCACTGTGTTTCTCCGTTTCTCCCCCCGGAGCTGCAGACTGCATGAACTGGATAAACACAAAAAAGTGTATTTAAGTGATGCATGTGCTGACCGGAAACAATTCTTTTTTTTTTTGCCTAATATTTGACTGCTGTGTCTGATATTGTTTTTGTAAGAGTTAGGTTCAGATTCTTACATAGCTTTTGGCAGGACAGTGCCAGTAAATGTGATGATGTCAGAATCGAGTCTTGACTTCCTCCGTCTACAGACAGCTTGGATAAACCTCATTGCCAGATATAAACTATCCATGTCAAAACCGTTTTTGTATGTGACTCCTGGAGCATGTGCATAGAAAAGTCTTCACTCATCGTAAATTATGAAACGATATAAAAACATCCCTATTGTAAATGTATATTTTTATCATTTCTACCAGCATAAAAGCAATAAACGTATAAACATTCCAGTCCAGTTTTATCATGTGAGAAGCCCTGACCTATTTCCCTTCCTTAACCCAAACTCCCTAGGTTGAAAAAAAAATGTGTGTTTATTGCATAGTATGCTTGACTGTTTTGCAAACTCACTGCCCTCAAAGCTAAACAGAGTACATATACAGACAGCAACAATTGAACATAGCCTAGGCTAATGGCTTGATAACAACCAATCAAACCATTTACGTTGTCTGCCAGGGACCCAATCAATCTAACAGTGTCAATATTGTCATATTAGTTGATTTGATCGCCAGTGCAAGCAAAAGCAAAATTAGGTCATTACACACATCAAAATTAGAGTAGTCTCTCTGATGTTTGTTCTATATATGCAAATTGAACTTTGTCTGTATGTACACTATATACTGTGGAATACAAATGTTTACCTATCTGTAATGTTTCTTGCAGCACGAGATGATTCATGCCTTGCTGTTTGTCACTCAGAATAACAAGGTCAGTTTAGGAATGAATTACTTTTATTTTTCTCTCCTAAATCCATAAATCTATCGTATGAATAAATTATACTGCAGCTTTTATCACTCACAGTAATGGATACATTATTGTATTAATTACATCCAAAGTTTTAGAATTACAGCAATTTCCTTTTATCAAGTTTATGGTTTAAATTGCAAATGAATTACGTGAAGGGCAAATTCAAAATCCAACAGATTTAAAAGAGTGTAAAATTTCAAAATTCCACCCTGGGAAGGTGATTGAAAATGACAGATGGGAGGTTACTGGATTAGTCTTCTAGAAACAAGATTCATGCAATATTAATAGGTAATTTGATGCCAACTCATTTATTGATAACATATAGGAAATAAAGTGAGGCAAGTCTTTGTCTAGATGTCCATGTTATCATGAAGTAGGAACAGATGATATTGAATGATGTTAGCTTGGAATTCATGCTACTCTATACAATAGTGTATCAAAGGTGTTACAAAATTCCCTGCAGTAAAGAATAGAATTTATGCAATGGGCAGTAATGAAGTTTAAGGTTTTCAGCTGTTAACACTGATAGAAAAGTTTACATATCTGTATTCAAAGAATCAGGGATATGTTGTGAAATCCTAGACTGTAACAGTGTAAGACGTGTTGTGTTGTTCAACCCCGGGAGGGGAGGGGGGTACCCGTGACCAGCTCTGGTAGGGACGTGCAGCCAGTGCTGCCAATCCCAGGCTCCATTTTAGACCCATTTTGACCAAAAAATCAGTAGCCCATTTCAGACCATTACAGGTTTTAAAAAGACAAATTTTAGACCAAAATACATTTCCCTTAGGAGGCAACAGTTTGTGGCAATTAATGGCACAGTTATGATTTGGTAAAGGGCAGTGGACCACATTTTAGACCAAGCAAAATAAAAAAATAATGCAGTGTTGACACCATTTTAGACTCTTCAACTCGAGGAAAAAAAAGGTGCTAGAAAATGAACCCCAAAGGGCAGTACATATAATATGTATAGTCAATTAAGAGAAATAGCCCCCTCCCCCAGGTTCAGCCATATCAAGCTTTTCAAATCGATAGAATGCGTCATATCTTACAGAGTTGTGAAATCCTTGATTGAAGCCTGGTATAGGCAAAGCCAAACAAGCCAGTCACATGTTAATAATGTTCAGCACTTGACTTATCAAGTATAATACTGAATATATAGCATATGCTTCTTAGATGGGAACAAAGCAAGTCTGTCAAGTTTCCACCCTTCAAGAGAATAAGACCATAAATGTTACTAGAGACATGCAAATTGTCTCATCTGTACAGAACCCCCAAGATTTCCATGTGAGTTTTTGACAGGTAGATAGTTGATGAAATGCTTCAACAAAGTGAGTCTGTCTGGTATCTATATGAGTTCATGTAGCTTTGCCTAGAGAAATACATTTACTGGAAATGATTTGTTTCCTCCCAAATGACCCTTTCTTAAAAGGTTACAGGTCACATGTACTTTGTTATCCTACAAGGTAGCCGTCCCACCACCTAGCTGTCCCACCACCTAGCTGTCCCACCACCTTGAAGTAGACATCAAGTGCCATCTAACCTTTGACCCTTTTTTATAAAGATTTCGAAAAGTAAATAACTTTGTGTATGTTGAAGCTAAATTGCTAGAAAGGCTGCCATAGTAACACTAATATATAATGAAGTATGCATGCTTGATTCATGCATACTACATATGCTGTTACTCAAATGTTTGTTATCCCGGTGTCTCCATTCCATGAACAAACATTGTCCAACAAAAACCAAAACCCAGTCCATCATCAGAATTGTCCCCCAAATAACACATTCATAGTATTGATAGCCATTATACCATAATGTAGAACAGGGCAGCATGACCTTCTGGCTGAAACAGCCATGCCATAATACCATAGACAGCATATATTCCAGGCTACAAATAGCCATGTTTTCCTGTAGTACAGGACTGCATGGATTCTAGGCTACAAATAGCCAAGCTCTAGTGTAGAACAAGACTGCATGGATTCCGGGCTACAAATAACCAAGCTACTGTAGAACAGGACAGCATGGATTCCTGGTTACAAATAGCCAAGCTACTGTAGAACAAGGGGGCATGCATGGATTCCAGGCTACAAATAGCCAACTACTGTAGAACAGTGCAGCATTGATTCCAGGCTACAAATAGCCACTTATACTGTAGAAAAGGGCCGTGTGGATTCCAGGCTACACTTGCAATAGCCGTGCCATACTGTATAGTAGGACCACATGGATTCTGGCCAGGCTACACTTAGCCATACCATACTGTAGAACAGGACAGCATGGATTCCAGGCTACAAAAAGAGCCATGCTATTTGTAGAATAGGACAGCTTGGATTCCAGGCTACAGATAGCCAGCTATACTGTTGAACAGTATAGCATGGATTCCAGGCTACAATTTACCATTGCAGTGTATGTAGAACACCGAGAACAGTAAAGATAGAGAAGGTAGTAGTAGTATGTAGTTGCAGATCAATCTACAGCCAGAGTAAGTTCAATAAAGACTATTACTGATGATCGATATTCAACTAAACTGTGTCTGCCATTATGGCAGTATGCATCTGCACAGACTACCCTCTTTTGTTCACACATAGACCCTCCACCTTGGGATCTATGGTTTACAATGAGTATGGAAGTACATTCAATCATGAACGTCATTACATCTGATACAACAAAACAAATGATGATGTTAGTGTCAGCATGGTCTGTGAAAATAGAATGTAGCAACGAATTTGATTGTGATGAGTTTATATTCTTTGTTTTGTTTTGGCTGGCAAATTGAAATTAGTGATTACAACCTTAAAAATACAAAAGAGATTAAATCTGTACTTTCACAGCTGCAACTGTTCTACTTTCCAATAGTAAACACCCATCTGTTTAAACTCTAATGGAAAAAACATCCATGGAAATATTTTCATTTGTTTTTGTCCACAGGATCATGACTCTCACGGACCGGAATTTCATAAACATATGTATCGAATTAACCAGGCTACTGGGACAAATATTAGTGTAAGTACATAAGCCAAAACAATGTCATTGGAATTGTACGCATATATTTATCAACTGTGTTGACACATAAGCATTCAGACTATGGGATTGTTTGTCTGAATTATATTTTGCAGCAAATATTATGAAAAAATTGTCCAGTGGAAATTGGGGTTAATGCTTGCTAGCCTTTTCTTTTCTGTGAATTGCTTTCATCCAAATATGCTAATCATTTGACCTTGCAGGACATTTTGCATCTTTTAAACCAGCTCTCATGGGAATTAAAACAAATAGAATGCCTCCCCATTCAGATGCTATCAGCTGTGGTTAAGTGACTTTTATGGTTGAGCAAACAAGAATTTCTTTGAGATGTAGTTTTCCATAAAAAAATAAAATGAGTAAAATGAGAAAGTAGAAATGAGGAGTGACTGCACCTGATCTCCAGACCAGAGCAGTGTAATAAATCATAGCTAATACCACTGAGCCCATTCAATTCAAGCTGTGACTTCAATGCACCATTTTTATTACACTTCTTTTTAGCAGATTTATAATATATATACACCAACTGCACCAAATTATGTCATACATTAATGCAATTTCACTAATCTTTCATCACTGGTATATATATATATATCATTCACTCTGGTGTGAAACAAGTGAGAAAAAAATCCCCTGATGGGAATAACATATGCACAGAAGACATTTTGGCAGTTGTCATGGCAACCATGTCATTTGGGCTGTAGAGGTTAAGTGGCAGTGATGAAGGTCAAATGTAAGGTCATGAAATGGAAAGGATAGGAATGCAAGTCTTGCTCCTTGGGAATATCAGCTGTGTAGTGTTGATGGAATACATGGCTATGTCACCCCTGGAAGTGATCACAATCTTTTAATACTGAACTCAGAGTAGTTTATGCGTTTCATTGAGATGTTTATTGTCTATTTCTGATCTACTCTACTTTCACTTGTCTCCCCTGTATGAGAGGCTGTCTCATCATCAATAACTGATAGCAACACAGTCAATCAAGTACAGGGGGGGGGGGGGGGGGGGGGTCATTTCCCACCTTGAAATATAGAGCTACTGGAATAAATAAAACTTGGCCCCCAAACATTAGAGCCCAATGGAATGAATAAACTATGTTATTTCCCCACCATCTCACCACCTATAATACTCATATAAGTGTGCTTGGGCTTCTTTTTTAGGGCACATGATTCTTTGTATCTTTCTGTGTGTATGTTAAAGAATATTAACTGGGAAACGTTGGCGATTTTACCACTTTTTGAGGACTGTGTTGTAAAGTACTTTCCTATTCTTTGTGATTAAACTTTGATGGCTTTGTCTTTACATGTATATCCAGGTGTACCACACTTTTCATGATGAAGTTGATTCATACCGACAACACTGGTGGAGATGTAATGGCCCATGTCAGAAAAGAAAACCTTATTTTGGTATAGTGAGAAGAGCAATGAATAGAGCACCCTCACCAAGAGATCCTTGGTGGGGGGAACATCAACGATCATGTGGTGGCACCTATACAAAAATCAAAGAACCTGAAGGCTATGGGAACAAGAGCAAAGGCAAGAAAAAAGAAAGTGGTCCAGAATCAACAAGTAAGTCTTGTTTCTGTTCTCATATCAAAAAGACTTGACTTCAGCCAAAATGGTTCATTCTTTAAGAAATTGTCAATTTTCTTTGTAATATTTACAAATGATTGTAAGTTTGTTCAACACTTTTGTACTCCTGGTACAAGTAGTAAAATGCCCAGTTTGACTGAAATTTAGAAAGACAAAAACAGACAGTTGTCTGACTGAGTTACAGAGAAAAATGGTCAAGAATGAAAGAATTTTCCTATGTATCCTTGCATCTCCACTGATGAGATAACACTGATGCAAGAACCTGGGACTGAAACCCTGGCTGTTAAAAGAAATTTGTTTCCCATTTAGTTCTATAACAGTTGCACAAATAGCAAATGTTTGTCAGACACTTTCTTAGTTGTGTATGCTTAGGAAAGATACTTTAAACCAACCATGGTTTAGTAGATAGCTGCAAACAATGTGTCATCCAACTCAAACTTGTTTATACAGAGGATGATCAGCCCAACTACACTGAATGGAGGTATTAAGATGTACTCTAACAAATTAAATTGTAAAGTTATATCATTAAAGCTGCCAATCCAGGGATCAGCTCTCTGATTAATGGAAACCGTGACAACCAATGAATAATTGACATAAAAAATGAATTTAATCACCTCATCTAGTGCTACATTCAATCCATTTAATAGTCTAGCTCATAGTCTCTTGGTCTCCATCTCATTACTCACTTAATGCTCCAGTAGGCAAGTACAATAATTACAGAAAGTTGATGAAAAAAGAGGTGTTGATTGCTGTGTTTTCCCTTCATGCTAATGAAGGCAATTTGTTTCCCATTGATCGTTCAACCATTGTTATGCATTTTCTCTGTGAAATGTGTTTTCTTTGATGTTTTGAGTATTCTTTTGTACTCTACTTTGCTCTGGACTATTACTGTTTTGCGATCCCTAGAACACATTCCAACATTGTTCAAGTCAACCTATTGTCTTGCCTTGATTTAAAGCATTTTGGATAACATGGCCTAATACCACAAAAAGCTAATTACAGGATACCAGTTATTGTTGTTGTAAGTCTCTTAATTGGATCTTGATAAGTGGTTTTTCCTATTGCAGGCAAAGATGCAAGAAGTGCAGACATCAGAAACTTGTTTTCCCCGAAAAAACCAAGTCACACAATTACAAACGCCACACACACAGATATAAAAGATACAGAAAGACAGCCACAGGATGATATCACCTCCTCCACTTCATCTTCTTACACTGGCACTGGATATGTCCTTGGAGGATCATCATCCGGTGTGTCAAGGCTCATCGACAGAACATTGAATTTCAACAAAGAAAACCATACATCCTCACAGAAAGGCAAGACTTTAAAAGTTAGGAAACCGATACCAAGCCCAATAACATGTTTTAGCGATAGTTCCTCCGATGAGGAATTTCTCCCCATAAAGCGGAAAATAAAAAATGCTGATGACAGTGAATCAAAGAGACCACGTCTTGACAAAGACATCATTAACTCCAACAAAGACATAAAGAAACTGACAAGCTCAGTAGATTCCCAGATTGTGAATAAACACAACAACCCATCAGGAAGTGGATCAATATTACATGCATTTGATAGACAAAGAAGAGTATTGGAAAATAGTCATCGCAAGATGACTGTCAGTGCTCAACATGACAACAATGATGATGCTATTATTTCATCAATTACTTTTAAACCAGTTATCAGTGGAAATTCGACAAATAAAGTATCAATTTCAGGTGAAAACAACGAGGGTGTGAGCTGCCCTGTCTGTGCAACTCGTATACTTAGCAGCAAAATTAATGAACATCTAGATTTATGTCTGGGCTGAATAAATGAGTTACTTTAATTGTAAGTTAAGTGGCTGTAGATAATGAAAGTATTTGCCATCTGGCCAGGCTTCAGAGTATTTCAACCGAATGATTGATATTTGTCCTTGAAATGTACATTTGCTTCTGAAATTGCCTATTGATGAGATTTTAATGAAGGTACAGGTGGGATTATTAAATCTCCAGGTCAATATCCACATGATTACAAAAAAGTTCATAGCCTTGTTCATTTCATTGAATATATGCAAATTTATTACTTTCCGTATTAGTGGCACTGTCAAACTGAACATTACACATATTGCAACTTTTGTGTTGGATGGAACTTCAGTGAGTATAATTCATTGAGTTTTCAGTTCAAATGTTTCAAGATGGTGACCATTTCACGTTTGTTTTTGTGTTTGTTTGGTTTTTTTTTAGTTGAGAGGTGTTTGTATTTTAAACAGTATTACCACACTGCTTAAATATCCCAGCGTCCCTATAGTGTTTTCTCTATTAACTCAAAACCAAGAATTACTTTTTAGACAGAGTTATCTATTAGTAATTGCAGAGTCACTCTAGGAATTGCCGACAACAGTCTTCCTCTACAGTATGTATTTCATTAGTGGCTAGTTCTTTAATAACCCAAAACCAAGATTATCAGTAATTACAGAGACACTTCAGGAATTTTCTGACAGTGTGCTTCGTCTTGTACCGTATCATGGTTACAATGTTCTCTAATAACTAGAAAATGAAAATTACTTTCAAGGCAACTATCAGTCATTTCAGAGAAACTCTAGGAATTCTGACAGCTCACATCATCTTATCCGTACCTCATTAAAGCAATGACAATTAGTAGAAGTGTGTTGGTACACTCTAAGGATACTTTCACTTTGAATATTTTTAGGTGTAATTTTGTTGTAAGGAGAGTTCATCTATTTTTGATACTTCAGATTATCTACTTTTAACCACAAGTAAGTGCATTCATTACCCTTCATTGGATCTAGGAGGGGTATACATGTATATCATTTACATCTAGATTAAGCTAAGACATCTTTTTACTGCCAGTGGAGATTATTTATAATATGGAAAGAAATTATTACATAAAAAATAAAATGTTGAGATAATCTGTAAATTTTGTAACAAGAGGTCTGTTTTAGAAGACAAACGCATGTTAGTTATTGCAATCACTATGTTCTGTGGAGTAAACTGTAATGTATGAGTTTTCACACCATGTATATCACATGTTTGCATGAAAGAGCTGGATGCTTTGCTCAACAGTGTTTATTGCAGATCTCTGTGTCGTGCAGCTGGGTCAACTGGGCTTTTATTTATGTGATTTGTGACCTCTAGATTGAATTTAGGTATAGTAGATACACTATCATACATGATTGATCTTGGCTAGCCTGCAGTTGTAAACTAAGCTGGTATTCAGTGTAGTATGTGCGAGTCTAATGAAAGGTCCAAACACACAGACTGGGAACCATGCTTCATCCATGGATGAACGGACTAGCTCATAATTCTGAAGCTAGCCTTTGGCAAATGATCATAAGTGTCTGCAAATTTATACTATGCAGGTTATGGGAGAAACCAATACAATAATGTGTGCAATTTTTCATGCCGAAACTTTAGTAAACAAATCCATTCTGACCACATGAATGCTCAAATTCCACAAGAAGTGTACTAAAAAAATGTTGATACTGTAAGACTGTATTACTCCCAGGACCGTTGTCATTTTCTTTTTGATCAATGATGGATTTTATTTGCATGTTTTACAGGCAGTGATGTAAACTGCCTCCCCACAGTGATGACACTGTCTCTCTGTACGGTCGGTCGTTCTAGGTAACTTTCAATCGAGAATCGGTCATCACGGTACCAGGGGTCGTACTGTGACAGACCCAATTTAGGCCACCGGTTCTTCCAACTCAGGACAAGGTTTAGTGCCCTATTCAACAATTTCATTATATTGGGTCTAGGACGTCACTGAATCAATGGGAATGCAAAGCCAGACGATATATTTCTTTCCATGATGATTTTGTGAAATGAGACGGGCCAATTCACATGAATATATTGAACTTTGCAGTTATAACTACAACTACCATACACCATCCCTTTCGTGCTCTCTGAGTGGTCCCTGTTTTCTCATCTAAAATTACAAATATTTCACTGTGCCAAGTAGTGGAAGTAGTGAGGATATCCATATCCAAAGTTTTGACACGACACCAATCACACAGAAGTCAGAGTATAATACTTAAAACCCACATTTCTGCAGGGTGACATTAATTTTTCTTTCATCGAGTGACAAAGAACATTTCCTGCAGCTCAGTCGTACAGTGTTAGATGTCTCAGCCTTCAGGTGACACGAGTCTGAAACCTTTCCTCTGTTCCGCGATCCAAAAACTATGAGTTGCAATACGAATGAGGTAAATGGTGGCCTAGTCATAGACTGGGATAGCTCAGTTTGTTGAAAGGAGACGGTCACTATTTCAACTGACAAAATACCAGTGCTGTGTCAGTAGCCTTGCTGCACGGTAAATTTTGTCGGTTTATGCAGCAGGTGAAACCAGTACCATACTGAGTACTACAAACACGTACACGCGTCTCAAGGCGACTAGCATGATCATTGAATTGCAAGGCTAGAATATATATATATCCCTACTATCCCTCCCCTGTCAGTCATAAGAGTAATGTTGTACAACTAAATATAAAGAGTGCAAACAGCAAGACCCCAAAATATTTGTATTTTAGTTATTCATTTTTATCGTCTGCCTAGTCTCCCGCCACAACTGATGATGATGATGACGTACAGTCATATTTGCATAAACCGCGAGATTCCGAAGCGTCCTCGCCAGGTACATATCTCGAAATCTAAGATGATCAATCAGATCATTTCGGAAAGTTTGTCACAATCTCTAAATCTTGACGACGGGACATTTTTAAATACATTAGTCACTGAAGAGTAATCCCTGAAAAGAACTAATTAAGATGCATTGAGAGGAAGTCACAGCGTCTCGGATATCCTGACTTGGGCCTAATTTGCATAAGGTGACTGAAGGTGTTGACGAAGTTAAAAGTGTTCGATTGTACAGCTATTGTAAATGGTGGAAACTTAAAACACCACACACAAAGCCGACGAATTCGTTAGTTTACATTCAATAGAAGTCTCTATCATTCATTACAAAGTGCTGAACATTTTTTACAAGGCAAGGTTGCCTTTGTGTGCTCCAAGTTTATACAAAATGTACAGATACTTCAACTCGTCCACATTGTAGGTCATAGATCATTTGTATACTTGCAGGTACTAGGTGGGTCGATGTCATCGCCTTGTCACAGAAAAAGTCCCCAGCAGTCACTGGCAGTAGAACTGTTGACTGGTTGAAATTTAACGAGGATTACATATTAATCCTACCCCTAATATAACTGGCAGATGTGTCCGCCATCAAATAAGTGGTAAATGAACATTACAACGTGAGCGAGGCAGAGAGGGCAGAGTCCACGATTCAGCTTCCGGTCTTTGTTAGTCAGATAGGTGTGTACATGTACGTTCTCGTAAACTGGGGCTCGCGGGCAGACAGGATACCACTACAACTGAAGCATTGAAGGGAGACGGCGAACCGTACTTCGTCATAAGATTACCTCATTGATTTAATCACCTACTCTCTTTGTGCCACACACGACACCCACAGGTGTAAGGTGACATTTCACACACCGAGGTCCAACATCAAAACAAATCCTAGTGTTGGATATCCAAAAGCTCAAGAAAGGTGAGTAGAAGGATATGATGATAGATTATTTAAGCTAGAGTGGTATAAACCCTTTGTCTTTAAAAATCTACCTGTTCAGGTGTGTTGATGTTTTTTTGCAAGTTAAGCAGCATGCGTTTCTGACAACAAAGTTTTAGGAACTGAATTGCCATAACCAAGTGACCAGTATGGAATGTAGCACACACATATGTCTGATAGGCAAAATAAATTTGACACGCTGAACATGCACAGTCCGGCGGTACTAGGCACTGGTTTTGAGGGGCACGATTTTCGTTAGAACGCTGTCACTAAACTCGAACGTTTGAAAGTCGGCTACGATCTTCGACTGAGGTGAATTTTGCAAGTCGGTTTATATATTTTTTTCGGAGATTATTTGACAGCGGTCGATAACCGCAATAGACGGCAGTCAACACGAACTTTTGAACAGATGGCAAATAGAGCACGGTGTTTCTATTACGTGAGGCGTTCATTGGCTGAGACGTAGAAGAACAAAGGAACAAGTATGCAGCTAGTCAAAGGCAGGGACATACCAGTTGTTGGTAATCATTGTGTCTGCGATAATTGACTACGATATAAACGTACTTTAGTCTCGTAATTTTACGCACTGTGTGTACTGTCAGTTACCGACACCGACCAAATGTTTGTCGCAACCGTTAGCAGACTTCTTTCTTCTCTGGAGACGTAGGTTTTCAGTCAAGCAACTGCTACAGCGTAAGTTTTACGATTTCTGTTCATTTCCACACCACCACGTCATGATTGCAACGCCCGACTATATCTATCCGTTCAGCCATGAGATCGGTATTTTCTATTTTACAAAAAATATGATATTTGATTCCGTTATATCATTATGGACGCCAAATATTTTTGTTACTATGGTGGGCCAATGTCAATTTGCATAGTTAACATGTGCACATCCTGTTTTGGGGGGCTTGTTGACTGTGGACTTCTACCATTCCATACCTGATATTTTTAGAGAATAGTGGTTGTTACGGAGCTGGCATTGAAGTGCTTTGATATTGAGTTGGGGTTTAGACAATCCTGTAATGTATTCTAGTCGCCTAGCTTTGATTGCATTGTAGCGTATACACGGTACACACATTAAGCAGTGTTCGGATCATTCAACACGGCCGCTTATGCTTTCCGCACTAAATGGAGCATAAACCGTGCTTACGTTTTTATCAATCGGAAATTCCTTTTTGATGATACTCGCAGTACTGAAAAAAACGGTAGAAACCTATTCACCATTTCTTTGCTGATCGAGGTTTGTGTTTCATTTCTCTTGTGAGAACGTTGATTAATGAAATATTTAGTAGGTGTGAAGTGGCAATGTAGAACTAAGAAACTGTGGAATTTTTAATAACATTAATCCGTGAATGTTTGCGTTTTAACAACTCCTCTGACCAGACACTGAGAGTGATGGTATCAGCTTTCAATGACGTCACTTGCCCATGCTTTTAGTGCGGTGTCCGTGACATGTGTGGTCATAGATAGTGTAGGTCTACACAGGATGCGGAGGACTGTCACTGTCGTGCTCCGGTTGTACATGATGCTAACATTCACTGACACTTTTCAAGAAGTTGACCGTTGTACTTAGCCTGAATGCGGTGTGAAGTGAGTATTATTCGTGATAAATACGAAAACGGTTGTAAGAGAAGTCTGCGAAAGTTGACAAGGGAAACTCTGCTAAACGGCCATCATCGGCACGTTTACATGTGAGCTGATGAGTAACATGGTTTTTGCATTCTTTTATCTACAGATCATGTTATTCGCCGTAGTTTTAACACTTCTGGTTACCAGTCTGTCAAATTTCATTCATGCAGTACCTGTTGAAGACCAAACCACAGTAAAAGGTAAGAGTCTGAAGCCGGGATTTGAATTGTACAGTAGTAGTTGTTTACACGTCATGTCAAATATGACATTTGCATGTTCAGTTACTCAAGTTCGGTTTCTTTTTCGGCGGGAACTGTCACTTTTGATGAAAACATTTGCCACGAGCACGAGAATCGAAACAAAAGGCAGCCAGGCTTTCCAGACAGTTGTAAGGAATGAATGCGTCATGGATGGTGAGTGATGGAATGAAACTCCAAAACAAAACATTTTATGGCGATTTATACTAGTAACAGCTAGCCATAGAAGTGAAAGACCAAGGCCATAAAATCACTTATTTTCATCCTTAAACATTTCAAAACATCCGGACATTGTATGGGGTTTGCTTTATATACATGGCCACTAACTTGTAAATTTGTGGTGTTTTTACATTTTAGCTTTGACAAAGGTCGGAGTCGAGGCCATTCGCAATGATCTCCGGGAAGGACTGCGGAAACTGGAAGACGTTCATAACTTAATGTCAGACGATGAAAGGGTACGAATAATAGCGATGCACTCAGCCAATCAGACGCACCAACTTGCTTTACACAACTTACTAACGGAATGGAAAGCTTTGCAAAATACAAACGTAACATGCATACAAAGTCTCAAAGAGGTATACATCGAACGTTGTATTCCATGTATTATTGAGACTTGTGAAGTGAGGTACAATTCGTACTGCCGGCTAGTGCCAGTGAGAGCGGAACAACTCGCGAGCGTTGACACCAGAGACTTTGATATAAGTATCCGTGATTCTATAGGACATAACGCTGATGGTGTGTTCGAGGAAAAAGTGAGACAATGGTTCGCGAATCGCGACGAAAATTTTGATGATATTCTGGAGGACCTAGACTGGTTGTGGAAAAAGATAAGAGTTATCGCTGATGATGTCGAAAACTTTGGCACTGATGATGCTCGCAGTTGGTTTACGGAAATAACGGACGACTTTATACTCTTTTTCGTAAACAGACTGGAGAATTGGGTGAAAAGTGAACGCGATGACATTGCTAATTCTGTAACAGACACAGTAGATGGATGGTTCGATGAACTCAATCCAGGGAGAAATGACAGCCGCCATACTGTTGGCGATGTTGTGGATGCTGCCCTGGATAGAGTTGATGACATATGGGACGATTTGAGAGACCTGGCTGACGAAACACAGGACAGAATTGATGATCGGTTGGACGAACTCGCTGACAATATCAACGAGTTTTACGAGGACCAAGTTGGTGAACACGTGGACCTAGCCAGGAATCGTACCCAAGAAGCCATTAGCAATATCAAGGACAACGTGCGACCTTTTGTGGGCGTGGTTGCCAACCGTACACAAAATGTCTTAGAGGATATCGAGGATGCTATTGATGATGTAACTGGGGATGTTGGCGAATGGTTTGATGAAACGTTTGGTGGTTTGTTCGACGATGTAGCAAACAAAACCAAGACCAGCCTGGAAAGTGTGTTTGATACCATTGGTGGTATCTTTGGTAAGTATATTTGTGTTTTTTCTTAATTGCAAAGATTGTGTTTATCTCTAATAATCGGCAATGTTGAAGGATAACATATATAGAATCCTTCATTGATCAAGAGGCACTGTGGGCACTGTGTTTATCTCGATTCGAGTCAACGACCCCTATGCTAACGTAAAATACGCCTTTGGCTCTTTTCTGATTTCTATTTTATAATGATCGTTTAATTTCATTAATTCTTCTTTCAAATTGAACCACGCGGTGGATGATGACTATCTAGAGTACATGACATATCCAAACAAACATCTCTGACAAATAAAAAGTAAAAACATTTGGGCTATTGTGCTATTTTCCTACATAAATTGGAGATTAACTTTACTTTTCGTAAATGCACAGGTGGTCCCTTTCATGACAGACGGCGGCGGTCGGTATCACGCCTTGACCATTGGGATGTAAACCCCGAAGCCGAGCAACAAAACGGAGAACCTACGTGTGAAGAATTGAATGACGAAGATACCCGTGGCCAGGCTTGCATGAAGTTTGCCTCCAAATGTCCTAAATGTGACTTGATATTAGAGAAAGGTGAATTATTTATCATTTTGGATAGACTGACTTGTGAAACCGTGGCTCTTAACCAGATCTCAGCGTATCATACACGTGCAAGAGATAGGTTGCTGTATATAGACATAGGTGCAGACACGTGCTAAGCTGAATCAGTCATTGTGGTCAATTCGAAAATCGCTTTGTGCATCTTTGCGACAAACCATAGAATAATAGAGTTTATACACGTGTACTGGAATAGTAATTAAGAGAAATTATATTAGACGAAAGCGTGTGAAGTTAGAGCCACGCGACCGGCACGGTGTAAATGTGGCACTCAAACCAGGGCCGAGCAAACGTTATTTCTGTGTCTACATTCATAAAATATATCCTTCTCACGCATTAAGATAATAGACAAGTTTTTATATGACCGCGTGATATTTTCTCTCCGCGAACTCAGTACAGATCGAGAAAAAACTCAAATGAATAGCTCTTTGAGAGACATTTTGACCAGCTTTTTAGTTTACAAATTATGTAATTTCACTGTCATATTTACATTATGATCAATGATGGCGAAGTGACTTGCGTGAGACCGCATCGCTGTAATTTCGCCAATAACATGACCAGCCAGCCACAAACACAAATTCGATCAATCACCCCGATCTCTCAAAACAAGTCTCAAATGATAAAATAGAGAAAATTGGAAAGTTAGTGAAGAAGAGGGTATCAAAACAACAGATGGCTCCTGTATACAGTAGATGAAACTCTATTAAATGGAGGCTTGCGGCCAGAACAACAATGAAATGCATTTATCAAGACTGCCATTCATTACAATGGTGGATTGTGGTATCTTTGATATGCTAATTTATGTCACCCTATCCAAGTCGTCGATGTGTTAACCCACAATAGAATTCTGCTGATAAAGTTTACTTTGTATGTGCTTTGCCGTTGAAGCATTAAATTGGCTTGTCTGTATACGTCACTTGTATATATGCTATTTACGCCAAAGCGATCATATATATGTATATACGAAGTCACGTGACACTTATTTTTCTTCCTCCCAAACTTTGCAGATTGTCCTGGATTCAGGCATGTGAAAGAAGACTTGGTTAATGCACTGTTTGACTTCAGAAACGCCACTTCACTCTACAGGCGAGTGTTCGAGACGTTTAAAGAAGGACAGCGGGAGTATTACTCCGGTCTGCAAAGATTAGCCAAAAGATACAGATGGATTTCCAGGTTCCAAGAACTCCCTGAAGATGAGAGGGGCTACAAAGTTCTTGGGGTAAATAACATAAATCCTATAGCTCTCGGTCCAATGGAGTAGTAGTACCTCGAAGTGCATATTATATACATATATATTACGGCAATGTACACAATTACAATCTAGCAACGTATAAGTAGAACAGTAATTTTAAATTTTATACTGCGTTGGGAATCTTAAACCAAATTAGAACATATACGACTAGGGAACAGTGAGTGCAATAACATAGAATCATTTCAAGTACAAATATAATATTGTATGATTTATATCCACTCTCTTAACTATAGCATCATGGGAAAGCTATTATTGAAAATTAATGAATAGTGCAGATTTTATGGGCACTACATTGAGATTGTTACATTACTTCAAAATATGGCTATCGAATTTATTGGATGTGTTTTAACCGTCAAGTTTTCAAAGCCTGATGCATTAAAAGGAAAAACGTATAGAGAGTTTTATGTAGGGTTGACAATATAATACGTATCTGTAACAAAGATGTACTGACTGACGCCATTGTTATGTTGCAGTGGTGAAATATGGAATATAGAAAAATGTCATTTAATAACTTGAATCGTTAAAATGGCCCTCATGCTGAGCGTACTATTCAATAGCTCTTATTTCCACTTTTATTACAGATAAACTTTGACCCTTCAGTAAGAGATGACAATCTCGACGACGAATTTGCTCCCGTCGAAGCCACGGTAGTAATGTTCGGCAAGGATCCACACTCTTTCGTCGTCGACGTACCCACACAACCGTGGAATGATGACATAGCGGGAACCATGATTGCTGCTAGGTCTCTGGCATGGTATGCAAGTCAATGATTCCAAAATATGCAAATGCTCCCACCTATATGTGCCAATTAAAATCGTGTCTGATGGATGACTGACTGACTTTACCATCGTGATTACCAGTGAACAATGAGTTGGTGATTATCAATGAACCAGTGATGTTCTATTAGTGTACCACTACCTACCATTCCAGTGTATAATTAACAGTGCAGTATCGATACCTGCTGATGTGATGTGCCAAACGTCAATCATAATTCCAAAGTGATGAAACGTTGCTGCTCTGACGAAAGTTTCAGCCGAATGGATGATCAAACAACTGCAATAATTATCTTCCATTTTATTTAATTCAAACCAATCTGTCCACTGCAATAATTTCTCATTTTTATTCTGATCTTCTTTTGACTTCCTGTTTCTGGTGTCTACCCAATCTTTTAAAGTTCTTCCAGTGATTGAAGTTCTAGTTGTTTGAAAACGTTTGACTACAGTTGAAATTTTCGCAGCTGTTTAGTTTATGATCTGTCGTTCCAATAATCTACTGGAAATTTCGAACTCGATTCTTATGCAATGATTTCAGTTACCAAAAGAGAAGGCAGGGTCCATATTAAAAAAATAAACGGATTCGTTTTAATAGAGTAACACTTATTTAATCGAGTATTTGTCAATAACACTGCCACGTCATTCAGATTTATCACATCATAAAGCCGTCTCTCTGAGAGGCGGGGTGATATTAATTTATATAGAAGAATACAGAAAAGCTACAGTCTCTAGTTCACCCGATGAATATCGTGGGGAATGGCTGATCTACTCTCCTTTGAAACAGGCACTTGCCGTGAACATCGGACTCATAGACGGCCCTCGCCTCCTCTCCTAAAGTCCTGTAATCTTTGAACCACAGATGACATACCACATGGCGATTCTACTTAATGTGTTCTATGGATATTACCCAATTTGAGCTTTATGTGTAATTGTTTATGTGAACAAAGTACTAAGATTTTTTATACAATGTATATCAAAATGTTATTCGTTGTTCGTAATAAAGTGTTTATTATTCAAAACAAAAAACACAGCTGACCGTTTTGCATTGTTTAATTTGTTGAACATGACGATCTCGCCTTATTAGAGCAGGATGACACCAAATGTCTATTGTGCCTGGACCCTCTATGCCCCGCATTGCGTCAAAAATGTATGCATAAACATGCATATAGATGTACAGTACTTACAGGGTATGTGAAGCACTGACCAAAAAACATCAAACTAGTCGAAATTCACGAAACACTTGGCAGGTATCTTAAGAATTCTGTTAATGCAGGAGAAGAGATGAAGGTGTGAGGAATTTAATATCTGAAGGTTAAAAATCTATGATCGAGTCATAATTTAAAACTTGTTTAAATATAGATATATAATTAAGAGTCGATTGCAATATGTGTTTTGTCACGAAGTCATTAAGAATGTCCATCAAGCTAATTAACTACAATCAACTTATAGGTAATATAATATTCTTGCTGGGACAGTGTTACTGCTTGTTGCCATCGAAACGTGCACATTAATCAAACGTAGAGTACCAGCATTTAAAACATGCCGTCTAATTTACGTCATATTTTGTTCTTTAGATCTAGTCTCAAATTGTTATCCACCTTTGTTTTATGTCTGTGTGTTTTTGTTTTGTTTTGCACAGTAATGAACTGATGTTTTAACAATATTTATAATCCTTCCGATCTCAAGCATGGGCACGTCCAGTCCAGAACATCAGTAGGTTTACGTCATTCCTAGATGAGCGCCATCTTGTGACCGGTTACCTTTATTTTCTCGTTTCTTGTATGTGTCACTGCTGTGCACTTACCTGGCAGGCAGATGGCTCTTAGCAAGAAACCCAGCGCAAGACAAACTTTTAACAAGGGGAAAGAATGTTCAAGAGTTGCATATGTTATTTCCCTATATCAGTAATGGTGCAGTTACTATTAAAAGTTGATGGTAAAGCTTCGTGGTGCAGTATAGTTGGAAATACCATGAAAGACACGCGTGCAATACAGGACTGGTGGAAAAATATCAACAACAATACAACGGTTACCTTAACTGCCTGGCGAAACACTCATTTTTGTGCACAGTTATCTATATGTAATTATACAATTACATTGTATTTGGTATTTACAGTTTTCGTATTATAAATTCCTTGGGGACAGATATAAGTTGTAATCTTATGTGTAGTAGTAATTGAACCGTCGACTAGTCTTGTACCTCGACGGGCTTTTTCAACAAGTTTGACATGTTATGTTAAATCTTATGTTCAGTTTCTCTGATTTAATAGCACAATATCAATATGAAAGTAAAGAAACCACTCCACCAACCAACCAACCAACCAACCAACCAACCAACCAACCAACCAACCAACCAACTAACCGATAAGATAAGCCCTAGCGTGCCACCACGCAGACATGAAATGCAGACGTCAAAACAATATGGTGCCCACATGTCTGCGTCAAGGTTGCAGAACATTTAAATGGTTTATTTCATAATAGACAACATGAAACAAGAAGTTGCTATATCCAGCTATCTCAGCTTAGAATATGCGCGCAGTTTCATATTGGTTTGTGCGTGCTTATATCAACAGAGCCGATGAACGGTAATTTGAAACGGGCTTTATTGTGTATGAACAATAGGAATAGTCGTTCACAATAAAATCATTTTTAAAAGTTCAGAGGCGTAACAAATACAAAAAATAATAATTTCTTGGAGTCTTGGACTTTGCCCCAAAATTGGTTAGGAAATACGATGGCCCGTAATTAAACACGGGTTCGGTATATACAGGAATTATGGGTAATATATTCATATGCGGGGAAATTCAAAATGCCGTAAAAAGCACTGACTTTGAGCTCATGTTTTCGTCCAGATTTGCACCGAAAAAGTTTTACATGAAACTCATATTTCATACTGTTTCTAATATACAGTGATTGCAACTGAGTAGAAATAACTGACGTTTACTAAGCTCGGTAGTCAATATAGCAGGTTTTCTAAAATTTCTTTCGAGTTGGTCTTAGTTTTTGGCCGAGTTGTCAATCAGGCTTACACAAAGTGTTAACATTAGACAAGGATAAATCAGAAACAGTATAAAATCGTTAGTATTATCTAATATTGAAAGTCGTCTCTACACGATGTCGTGATTCTATAATTTGTTTGACGCGCTTTTAATATTTTTGCTAAGTTTATATATATCATTACAGAAGCACCGTCTTTGGTATTGGCATCGTCGTAAACCACGTGTACACCCTCTTTTTACGGCACCGTCCAAGCTTGTTATTTCATATTGTCGCGGAAGAAATAACAGCTCTGGTTTTCGAGAATGCGGTATTGGTCACCGAGTGTATATGGTACACCAAGATTATACACACCGTCGCTTTAAAATCACGTTAAAATTCAAACTTCATCACATCGTACCCTTTATTTTTTATAAATGACAGTTCTATATATAGACTACATGTATTTTTCCAGCTTTATCGAACGCACGTTTTCATCTGCAGGATTTACTCTTACTATCGTTTCATCTATTGATTTATATATCCACGCACTTATCTTTGTTTTTCAATACATATTCAGTTGATTACTCCTGTGTTATCTCGATCCTTCTCTCTAGTGAGTAGCATTAGATATTGTTATGACGTTGTACGCAGTGAAGTAATTATATATATATATATATATATATATATATATATATATATATATATATATATATATATATATATATATATATATATATATATATATATATATATATATATAACTCGGTGAGTATCAATCTGCTATAAGACAGTGCTCTATACCGCAGTGGCAGAGCGTAATAGTTTTGGTAGTACTGGAACTCTTTCTTGGTTGTAACTCGGAGTTTCACGCATTGCGCGATCATCAGACAACTGCTGGTTTCTACTCTCTGGGTGTGCTGTTTATATAGAGTGCAGACAATAGAAATATCATCACTATTGTCTGTGTTGGTGGGTTGGTGTTGTATGTGTGTGTGGAGGTGTTGGTTGTTATTGTGTGAGTTATTGGGTGCGGACAAGTAAGTGTTGGCGGGTTGTTATATGTTGGGCTTTGATGTTCCGTTAGTTAACGGGTTTAGTTTAGGTGATAGATGCTCTGTTGAAGTTGGACAAATAAAACTTATTCTCGTGTCGGCATTTGGATATCAACTCAGTTCTTTTGTTTAGTGTGGAGTTTTTGTCTGCTTTAATGATGGTTAGTTTTTCGGTTAAACACAGGTTGAATCGTTTTGTTTTATTGGTGTATGCTACTAGTCTAGTAAGTATGTGATGACACATAAATTATCGTGCAACTACAGCATAAATATCATGAGTACAGGTCATAAAATCGAAATGTGATTGTATCAAAACGCGTTCACCATATAAAGATAAAGAACGAGTCAAAACTGGTTGTCTTCGGTGACAACATCTCGTCAAATATGTCACCTAGTACACGTGCATTCAAAATCCCACTAAACGAACGTGATTCTTATCCCTTGCATTATCGTAATTACTAAATAATGAGATTCAAGCGGCTAATATATAGTGAATGGGGGGGGGGGGTTGATAGTAATTGGATGTGATACACACGTGGTATATCTGCTGTCGTACTTGGGGGGGGGGAGAGACAGAGACAGACAGACAGTCGACAGACAGACAGACAGACAGACAGACAGACAGACAGACAGACAGACAGACAGACGTATAAATATAAGTAAATATATATAAACTAATAAAACTACATTTCAAAAATTGTTAAATATCTGAAACATTTTTTGTGTGATTACTTTTGGAATACATGAACATCTATTTTCATCACTATGGTTGGGGAGACATGAAAGAATGTACGCGGAAGTTAGACTGTATATAATTATTTGCGTATTAAGGTTATAACAGTGTGCTTGGCAGTTCTTACAAAAGTCACACGTGGACTTTTTTTTATCAAGCAAGTCACACAAGTTCAGAATGTTGAGTTTTGATTTCTATTTTTTGTGGTCGTCGAATTGTTTGTTGGTCTAAACATCACCACCATAATAGTTTACGGAGACTTAGTAATGATTATGGAAGATTTAACCGTGTTTCCTAATGTAGTTGATATGTTGTTACTGATTGCATTTGTACGTCGTATACTAGTATCACTGGGGATACCACTTGGCGTGGATGGATGTGGCCTAATTTGACATTTTAGGAGTGAGCAACCTTACTTATAGTCTGAAAGGTTCAGCCGTTTGTCCACTTGTGTAATGACACTCGCTACAGTGAGTGAGCGGATATATATAAGCGCAAGGAATGCCTTGATCTTTCAAGCTACCTTACTCATGTTACTACCTTACTGTTATAAATTATCGTACAGTTGAACGGGGGAGTGGGGGGGGGGGTGAATTGACAAAATGTTCACATCTTTCAGCAAGTAATTTCAAATTGGTTATGTTATCCAAAATCTAACAGATTCCCCCATTTCCACGTTATATTACATCATCATGACCCATTTGTCACGTCGATTCAACCTGATTTGAACGTACAGAACATCCTGGTAATCGATGACAAATTAAGTTACAGAATAATTGGCTACTCAAGGAAGGCAAACGTTACAAGTAATAGAGTTGTGTTGCAATGAAACCTGACAAGTGTCAAGTCATTATTCTGTGACATCAAAATGCAGAATTTTATCATCATATCTATTAAGATGGGATTGTCCAATCGTGTATATTTCCTTGTTATCCTTCATTTTCGCGTGATCGATCTCTCTGCGATTGATGTATCTCGTCTCTCGGGTACGTCTTGGTCACTGTTCAAATGCAATTCTCGACCCTATGTTTGTTCTACGCACTAGGTGTGTATGTCAGCTCTTACGTCACCATCATTTTAGACACCTTTCTCCTTTTATTCCAATCAATTTTTCCAATGTGAAAACTAGAAGTCGTTGCACAGATTATTTGGCCATATCATCAATCTTACCAATCCCCCTGATGAACCCCCAACTCACGAGTCAATCAGCATGCATAATGAAGGATTTCAATGGGGACATTATGAAGGTTTCCTTGATAAGTTATGTGACACATTATACGGGGATATAATGATAAATACCTCAGAGAAATGACATTGTGATCATGTCATTGGAAAGGCTTACTTTAATTACCATAGGAATAGCAATATTCTGAATTCAAGGAAGCCCACACATTGACTAGTAAGATGGATGTATTCGAAAGATGAACACGAAGAGCAAGCCAGACAAGGAAGGAATTGAACATTCTACAAATGATAACGGACGACTGTTGATTAAACTCTTCTTTGCTACATTCGTCTACATCAGATCAGACTAACGTGCAGAAATTCCTAAACCCTAGAATGCATGCTCAACTGCGCAATAATGGCGATAGAATACCCAATAAATCTTGAGTACTTCGGATAAGATGGCGTTCGACCTTTCACCGCTATGTATCCTCAATCATTTATATGGTGATATGATCGGCCAAACGAAAATCATGCTGTATCAGTTTTTCTTCTATAAATCTTCTCGATCATGACAATATTCGAGTATCATTATATTATCGTGGTTTGGTTTTATAAATTAACGGGTTGGTCCCCGGGGGGTTGGTCCATGTCCTTCGAGTTAACACACGTTGTGATTTCACCAGACAGCTTTTTAAAATAAAAGTACATGCTAGTTATATAGTTAAAGTGATATGGTATTTTTAGTAGACCTAACATTCCAACACGTGAGAGATGATATGGAATCAGATTTGAAATCAACAACTACAGACTCATCGTATCAACTCAGTTTCGTGCTACATTATTCCATGTATGTTGTGGTTTAGTGTTTTTACGCAAGGCATTTCAGCGTTCATAAACTATCCATTATCCATGGAAGATCGTGAGGGATATCAATGACCCTGTTATTGGAAACCACTGCTTGCAGTTCGGATGTAAATGGAGATTCAGTATCGAGACATAATACGATAGATCGGCAAACACAGTCCCTCTAGGACTGTGATAGACTCATATGCTTTACGTGAACCCCTGAGAAATTCAGTTCATAGTAATCACTGTACTACTATACATGTCTTTTATAGGACAATTCTTGTAACTTAATTGTGCATGTTGGATGATTTTTTTATTGAGTTGACTCATCCTATGCATGACTTTTGTCACGATCAGCTAACAACAAAAGAAACGCAGCTAGAATTCACTTTGCTTGCATGTGGTTTGCAAAATAATGATTAATCTGATTACGAAGAATCCTCCCCATTCAAATCAGTCAAAGAAAGGGTATCATATTAGAGGCTACACGTGGTCATTGATCCAAAAGAAACGTTACTCAAATCGTGTAATCGCTTCAAACGAGTGTCTCGAATCTGAATGCAAATTTAGAAAGAACCCCCCCCCCCCACCACCACCACCACCACCACTCATATTTCATACCATAAAGGACTAAAGGGAACTCTCTAGAATCTCGACTGCTGAACCCACAAAGATTAACCAATTCATAAAATATTAACAATGAAAAGATATGCAACGAGATTGATAATGTGATTTCTGAAATTAAACCTAAAGCCATGTTTTATGAGACCTTGCATGCATCTGTTTCCCGTTTGTTTCCATCCCCGGAGTTTACTGATGTAAGCCCTATAACAGAGAATGGTTTTATCAGTGCAAAAGATTGTGGTCCATATTGAAGTCTTTTCCAGCTCAAAGTTTATCATAATAAAAGCCTTAAAGATTATCCTAGGAGAATAAAGATAGTGGAGCTTGAATTAAATCGTACAAAGTATTTCAGACACAAGTTCAACTAGAACACTATACATTCAAGTGTCATACGGCGTTTTCGAGTTGATATTATTTCTTCCGAAATAATAAGCGAGCAATATCGAAATTGTTTGGTTCCAGCAAGTACACATTATGTTGTATTGCTTTGAAAATGACCAGTGTATGTATAAGATAAGCTGTCTTGCTTGTTTCAAGTATCAGGAGGAAAGTAATATCATAATAATAATAATAATAATAATAATAATAATAATAATAATAATAATAATAATAAGTTTATTTACCCCAAATAAATATAACAGTGGGTAAATGGGGAGTCAGGAAATAGCTTACAGCTAATCTGAGCCTGTCCCCTCACATATTTATATATAGAAATTCACAGCAAGGTACTCAATATGACTCAAAATATATTATGTATTAGGCCAGAAAAAATAAGAAAAGGTGTTCAACGGGCCCGAGCTATCCATATTTTTGGCATTTCAACTTTTTTTATATTTTTTTGTGATGGGCAATATATCCTCATATGGGCTTTGCATGTCAGTAAAATGTACACTTTGTTTCAAAGTTAAGGGGATTTTTATATTTTCTGAATGACACATGTGACCAAATGCATTTGAGTCAATTCCAAACTATATAATATCTTATACTGTAACAGTGGTTTACTTGGCTCTGATGCATACAAGAGTGAATTGAGATTAAAATAAGCTGTTGCATATCCGAGGTACACTATTCTAAATGGAATGGGCACATATTTACGACCACGCGAAGGGGCTGAGCAGTCTTTGGGCCATCAACATTCTGATAGTCTGAAAGTCTTGAAATGTTGTTGCCCTTTCTTCGTGATTTTTTGGAACCAAATTAAACTTCAGAAGACATTTACCAAGTGAACATCCGCTAAAATATCTTACAGCTTTGCCACAACAAAATACATTTCATAGCCAGATAATATGTACTGCATAGTGTAATTGTCTCAATTCTGGTATTTTATTACCATATTCAAGACTTTAAATTATGTCTGTGGTTTGATAAATGTATGCCTCTAAATGGCCTCCTATATTTTCCTTATTTTCAAAAACGTTTTCATCTTTGCAGGTGTCTCCTTCCAATCAGTAGCAACCACAGAGATAATTGTCTTTCTCTCAAAACAAGATGGAAGGTAACTGGCTAAGTACGTACCTCCCTGTATAGATTAGAGCTCATTATAAGACATCTCCTTATGCATGTGAAATCCACATCCTTTGTAAAGTAATCTCGTTGCAACTGTTTTGTAGTTGGTTATCACTGTTATTTTAATGTATCATTGTATGATATCATTTTATATCTCCACTGTAGTGTAGGTGATAGAAGGGGTGGCTAAAATCATTCTGGAGTTTCATTTGGCGGGTCATAACATTTTTTGAGAGCGGGAGAGGGTCAGAGAAGCTACAAAATTTGTTTAACCGTAAATTCTATTCATTTCCTAATTGTAGAACTGATGGAAATCGATTGCCATACAGACAAATTGCAAGAGACAAAATCAAAATGACTGAATAAGTTCTATGTAAACTCAATCCGAAATGTTTTGCCATTATTATATACGACTTTTTTTTACATCCTTGTCCAACATTGTAAAAAAAAAATCGACCTACCTATACCCAATGTGATGGGCTGGGTTGCCCGTTTTTCCTTTTTTCTGGCCTTATGTACACACGATTAAAATTACAAATGTACAGTTAGTAATGTTTGTTACACGACAGCGGGCAGTCGCAGAGTCAAATCATACTGTATTATGATATAGAATAGAATAGAATAGAATAGAATAGAATAGAATAGAATAGAATAGAATAGAATAGAATAGAATAGAATAGAATCTTTATTGCATTCGTTAAGAAAACTTCATTTCTTGGATTTTCTGCAATAAGTGTTTCGGTGATAAAACAGATAAGCATATAGATATGATTTAGTGTCCATTTTCCTGTCGGAAGAAGGGTGCATGGGATACTGACCGTCAATTCATTATCACGGCCGTAAGAGAAGTTTAAAGGTGGGCGGGGCGGGAGAGGGCAAGGAAGATAATGAAAACGAGTATAATGAATTTCTCAGTTATTTTGACTGGTAATTATCAGGGGATATGTTATGCATGTATCAACTATACCGCTTCATGGAGATCAATGACCCACACGCCCTCAATTTGAAACTGATCACCCGAACGATATCAATTCAGAGATGACACACGTCAGACTGTTGATCGCCACTATGAATTGGGGAAACATCTATTCAAAAATATGTCTCTGCATCAACATCGTTGTCATAGCAAATTTAAATTCACAAATTAAATGTATCATATCAAGAATGGACGATTTAAATTCACTACGTAAGTACCAGAATCTGTTCATTTTCTGTTCAAAACGGCAATAAATACTCCGAACCTTCCTTCTCGGCAGCCATTACAACGTTGTACTAGTATATAGAGCATGCGCGGTATTAGTCAACATGTCCGCCGAATTTGAAAATTTAGCTGAAACGTCGAGAATATAGTACGATTTCCACTTGAAAATAACATTGAGGAAGCATTAATCTGATCGAAAGCGACACATTTATAGACTATGGCATAAGATATGCCCGACTTTCAAAGAGATTATGGATATTGTCTACAAAAAACAGTTTGAATATGTGTTCAGGACCCGAACACATTTTTGATATGAGCCTACACATAATAGATCTGTAGCGGTTCTAGCGGAGGACCGAGAGCGACGTCACGAAACCGCTACAGTACTGCATCTTTCCCTTCACCATGCACCAGACTGCCACATCTTACCAATGTAAGGGGGAATGCTAGTGCAATGTAATTAATGTAATTTTATGATTTATCAAATGTCACAAACGTTTGTTGACATATACATGGCAGTCACAATGGAGACAAGTATATTTTGTTTGTCAATCACCATAATCAAAAACTATGCGGTCAAGGGTGAAAATCGCTTCCCCAGAATACCTGTCTGGACGCTGATTGTCATCAGAATATTGGAGGTTGATGGTCACGACTGAACAAATTACGTATGAGATACACACAAGAAGCTTACTAGTACAACCGGCAAGCTGAGAGAGGCAGTGGAGAAGCAATGTGATTGCGATCTGATAACGGAGGGAGACTCGCTTCGTTTCATCTCAGTTGGCTGTCTGAGGTTTTATTTACCTATTTAACAACCCCTGTGCCTGTCCTTTGTGTCTGCTTTTACACCGAGTATTCGCTTTCACCCTGTCACGTGACATACAGTAAATAAAACAATCAAGCCCCCCCCCCCCGACTCTTGATAGGGGATGTACAAAAGTGAAATTAGATTTCATCTATACTCTCTTCTGTTGATTACATTCAACCGAGCTTGGCATATCGCATACATAGCATTCTGTATCCTCGGACTTAGTGTCGCCAACTGTAAAGCCACACAAAATGCCATAGTTAATTAAAACGCAATCATTACAGTTGAGCTCATTTTCAGTATGTTTTTGAGGATTCATGCAATTCACTGTGTAATGCGTTTTACATAGTTGAAAGCATTGCATATCGGTTAACTTGTACCTATATGAATAGTGAGATAATGGACACATCACAAAAAGCAAGCATACAGCGAACTATGTATGTCACAGGTATATAGAGTTGAGATAGACCGGTGAAGATACGACCGTTCCCTATGCGTGCCTCCATCCACACCCTCTCTCATTACACTTGAAGATATTAAACTAACTATGAGATGAATGACCCAGAAGGCCTCGGTTCACTCATCAATATGCCATTCTCCCAAGATCAGCATCTCCATCTATCCACGATTCACCTTGAAGCGATACATTACCATGCAAATGAGTGGATTTTCATCTTGACTTTTTTCTAATGCAGGTTGAACATGAGGATGCAAACGCGATGTTTTACCGACGATTTACATCGCAATGTCGACCGCAGGTGACCAGTTTCCAGTCCATTTCAAACCTTCATGCTTAAAGACTTTCTGAAAATTGATATTTTAATTACTAAAAAAACCGGATTTAGGCAAATTATTCGACAAATCTGCCATTTTTATCGACCTTCAAAAGCTTTATCGTGAATTACATATAGTATGCCTAGCGGGGAGTCATACATGTATGTACCTATTCATTTTTGCTGAATTACGCAAGCAAATATCACCATACACATACAAAAGTGCGCAGGTATCGAATTCCGTCAGCTTACGAACGCTGTACTTTTGCAATGAACTGCATAAAGTATATATACAATAGCATGTTTTTCATGATAATGAAATTCTGTCTTGAGAGGGATATCCGGTAATTGAAAAGTAAAATGGAACTGCACTTCAGCTGTTGCATATTTGCCCGGAAAAGCAAACGAGAGCTTTGATGTGTGTGTGCCATATCGACAAAACATTGAGTTTAATATATTGCAGCTGCTAACGCTATATGCGTGGATATTGCTAGTGACGGTGTCTCGTCTGTAGTTTTTATGTTATCAGCTAAATATTATCTGTATGGTTTTTTTATCGATTTCAACGGCCAGTTCACTTTGTATCATTGTGTGACTGACTATATTTGTATCAATATGATCTACTATGTCTATAATATGTGATATTCTGACAATGTCTGACTCAATATGAATTTCTGACAATGTCTGTATCAATGTGATCTTCTGACTATGTCTGCATCAGTGCGATCTGCTGACTATGTCTGTATCAATGCGCTCTGCTGACTATGTCTGTATCAATGCGATCTGCTGACTATGTACATGTCTATCAGTGCGATCTGCTGACTATGTCTGTATCAGTGCGATCTGCTGACTGTATCAATGCGATCTGCTGACTATGTCTATCAGTGCGATCTGCTGACTATGTCTGTATCAGTGTGATCTTCTGACTATGTCTGCATCAGTGCGATCTGCTGACTATGTCTGTATCAGTGCGATCTGCTGGCTATGTCTGTATCAGTGCGCTCTGCTGACTATGTCTGTATCAGTGTGATCTTCTGACTATGTCTGCATCAGTGCGATCTGCTGACTATGTCTGCATCAGTGCGATCTGCTGACTATGTCTGTATCAATGCGATCTGCTGACTATCAATGCGATCGGCTGACTATGTCTATCAGTGCGATCTGCTGACTATGTCTGTATCAGTGCGCTCTGCTGACTATGTCTGTATCAGTGTGATCTTCTGACTATGTCTGTATCAGTGCGATCTGCTGACTATGTCTGTATCAGTGCGATCTGCTGACAATGTCTGTATCAGTGCGCTCTGCTGACTATGTCTATCAGTGCGCTCTGCTGACTATGTCTGTATCAGTGCGATCTGCTGACAATGTCTGTATCAGTGCGCTCTGCTGACTATGTCTATCAGTGCGATCTGCTGACTATGTCTGTATCAGTGCGATCTGCTGACAATGTCTGTATCAGTGCGCTCTGCTGACTATGTCTGTATCAGTGTGATCTTCTGACTATGTCTGCATCAGTGCGATCTGCTGACTATGTCTGTATCAATGCGATCTGCTGACTATGTCTGTATCAATGCGCCCTGCTGACTATGTCTGTATCAATGCGATCTGCTGACTGTATCAATGCGCTCTGCTGACTATGTCTGTATCAATGCGATCTGCTATGTCTGTATCAGTGCGATCTGCTGACTATGTCTGTATCAGTGCGCCCTGCTGACTATGTCTGTATCAATGTGATCTGCTGATAATGTATGTATCACTGCGATCTGCTGACTGTATCAATGCGATCTGCTGGCTATGTCTGTATCAATGCGATCTGCTGACTATGTCTGTATCAATGCGATCTGCTGACTATGTCTGTATCAGTGCGATCTGCTGACTATGTCTGTATCAGTGCGATCTGCTGACTGTATCAATGTGATTTTCTGACTATGTCTGTATCAATGCGATCTGCTGACTATGTCTGTATCAATGCGATCTGCTGACTATGTCTATATCAGTGCGATCTGCTGACTGTATCAATGTGATTTCTGACTATGTCTGTATCAGTGCGATCTGCTGACTATGTCTGTATCAGTGCGCTCTGCTGACTATGTCTGTATCAGTGTGATCTTCTGACCATGTCTGCATCAGTGCGATCTGCTGACTATGTCTGTATCAATGCGATCTGCTGACTATGTCTGTATCAATGCGCCCTGCTGACTATGTCTGTATCAATGCGATCTGCTGACTGTATCAATGCGCTCTGCTGACTATGTCTGTATCAATGCGATCTGCTATGTCTGTATCAGTGCGATCTGCTGACTATGTCTGTATCAGTGCGCCCTGCTGACTATGTCTGTATCAATGTGATCTGCTGATAATGTATGTGTCACTGCGATCTGCTGACTGTATCAATGCGATCTGCTGGCTATGTCTGTATCAATGCGATCTGCTGACTATGTCTGTATCAATGCGATCTGCTGACTATGTCTGTATCAGTGCGATCTGCTGACTATGTCTGTATCAGTGCGATCTGCTGACTGTATCAATGTGATTTTCTGACTATGTCTGTATCAATGCGATCTGCTGACTATGTCTGTATCAATGCGATCTGCTGACTATGTCTATATCAGTGCGATCTGCTGACTGTATCAATGTGATTTCTGACTATGTCTGTATCAGTGCGATCTGCTGACTATGTCTGTATCAGTGCGATATGCTGACTATGTCTGTTTCAATGTGATTTTCTGACTATGTCTGCATCAGTGCGATCTGCTGACTCTGTGTCAATTTTGTGGAAGAGAGAGAGCGAGAGTAACTGATTCTCACGCATCATCAACCCTCTAGGCGTTATGCTTTCATTTGCTTGTATAACCCGGCTTAGACAAAGTTCATCTATATAATCATTTTACCATATAGGACTGACAAATCAATTTATCAAAGACAAAATCGTGAAATTGACAGCATGTGCTTGATTACAACAAATTACAGATAATTGTAATTGCAAAATACACGGCAACAAACATGAAATTGACAGCGAGGTAATTATAGTGCTAAATATGGGGAATACTCATGTACATTGTAATTGGTAGTATACATTGTATGCTTCATTGTGTATATGATAAATTAACACAATATTACTTAGTAAGACATGGATGAGAGCCGTAACTAACTAAGTATTGTGTTACTTGCACCGCTAGATATACATGTATATAAGGTACTGAGCACCGTTTACTCCGGCATAGACAATGTGTATGTGTGTGTGTGGGGGGGGGGGGATAATAGTGTAAAAAATGTCGCCTTGGATATTGCACTGGTTCTTTACTTTATCGTACGCCATGTGGTGGGACATACCAATAAATCACAGCTTCTTGTAGATGAACGATCTAGTGAAGTTATAGACAGCACGTAGGATGTAACATCAATGACATAATATGTTTACTAACATCGTTAAACCAAAATAGAAGTAATTTTAGTCTGTGGATGTGTTTATCTTGGTCGTGTAGGTGGTTACAAGATACCTTCGAGTATTCACCATGTGACCCGGTTGTTATTTTAGGTGTGAGATTCATCCAAAGATATGACCTCTTATAAATAATGACGTATATCCACAATTCAAATCATATACTTGCAGCGTGGAAGTATGATACTTCATGCTTGCATATTACAAAGATGTAGAAAGGCAGTTGTGTCTACCCACCCTGCAATGCGTTATATTCAACAGTATATACAGTAAATGAAATGGCTGTTTTATATTTTCCTTTGTGGTAGAACGGAAAGTAAATGATTACCAGAGGACACTTTAAACAACTAGTAGGTTTACCTAGAGTAAGGAGCCAGCAGGGGAGCCAGTGTCTTTTAGTATTCGTATCTACACGCTGGAGTGAACCTCTAAACCTCCGTAGAAGGCTTTTAGTCGACGTGACAAGACGTGTGGACTTGGTATATCGAACTAGGTATTTTGGCCATACCTCATTAGCTGCAACTGTCAACCATAAGGAAAATCTGCATAAAATTAGCAAATTACATGTTCGGAATTATTTTGTATAAAGGTCTTATTGCGTATACCATTCAACTTCTACGAATGGTATCCACGGAAAACACTGAATGTGAATAAAGTTTGCGGGCTGTGTGGACAGAATGAATGCTTACCATGTCGGCCATTCACCATACTACGGAGTCACGGTACTTATCCGTATATAACATGTATACACTATCCAGTATAAATAAAGATTATTATTATTATACGAAGGAATCCAGACACGTATTAATATCGACACTGAGGTAGTCAGTCCTGTAGTTAGTCCTATCTCATTTCTTCGTATGTTTTCAACGTGTATATAATACGCCATTGTGTGCGTAAGATAATGCTCCACCAATTGCATGCTTTGTTTGCCGTCCTTGACTTTCCCCAAAACTACCAAGAACATTTAGGTTTTTTTTCGTGTTTTTCTTCTTCTAAATCTACCGACAAACCTATCCGCACGCAGACGACAAAGAATCCAATTGGTGGCGCCTAACCATGAAAATTAATAGAAATAGAGACTCGCTCAGTAGAATGCAAAAAGTTAGGCACGAGCAAAGTACATGTCATCTAGACACATAAAGTTCAATTATGCAAATCTGCAATAATGACGTCAGAAAATATTATAGTTACGTAGTTGTTTCTTTATTTCGGTGGTTTACTTTTATTGGATCTTCATTTATTTGTTCATTTAGTTTTTAAAATTTCCTTTAAAAGTAGCAATTTTTGCCCTTCATTTATTTTAAGCCCTTTCTTTAATAATGACTAACTTTTTTTTTACAAATTTAAAAGACTCCTGAGGAAATTTAACCACTTTGCGCTGAAAAGATAAACCTGTAACAATGTGAGAGTGAAGGAGCTCGCAGCGGTCAGCAGAAGTCTGAATTGGAAGAGCTGGTAGAGTTTTCATTGTTCTGCGTGTGACATGTTAACCTGTCCTACCCGAGTTAGTGACGCCCGAGGTGGGAGAACGCCTACGTACAAAGTGTGCTATCATTCAGACGTTAACCTCTTTTTCTGTATACCTCACTGCTATGTATATACTGGCAGGTTAATAGATTTTACGACATGTTATGTCAGTATGCATGCGCAACATTTTTGTGTCATCGACATCTAAACACCACGCACACAAAAGACATCCCATACAGTATACATGACGTTCTTAGGCTAGACGAGTATATGCCTACGTAGAATATATAAATAAAGTGAATCAGGATGGGTAATGCACTTGGTATTCAAAGTCACAAAAAGACAAGACATCGTCAACCATCTGAAATACCTGATTTGATGGCCCGTTGTGACACTAGATCTTAGAAGATGAAAATCACACACTACATTCGTCTAGTGATGTGAAGCTGTCCAATACAGTTTCTCTTTATCTGGGATTTATTCCTGACTATTCGTAATACGGTTTGATATCTAGTGATTCCCTTGGGGGCTTCCTTTAATCCCACGCCCATTCCCTCTACCTTTCGTTCCGCTCATGCGATAGGAATTGAAAGGTCTTACTACTATAGTAGAACGATAAAGGTGAAATAACCACAGACGTGTTCTCCGCCGAATGTGTTCTTTGCTACCATTAAAAGAGTGGCTGATTACATCATAACAAACTGTGTTTTCTCCTTTCCATGCAATAGTGACGCCTCGGGCATTTTGTAAGATTGTGACCAAAATAGAAAGGTAGAGAACGATAAGACACCCAAGAGAAATGAAAATACATCATTTCTATATTTTGAAATATCATTTTCCACTTCATCGTGTTACAGAGATGGTCTTTTGAAAGGTCACTCCTGTAACCCTGCTTGTAGTTTATAGTTGGACGTCATGCTTTCTAGAAATTCATTAATATGTTTGGGAAGTATCATATTATTAGGGTTACTGACTACGCAACTACAAGACTACTTAGGTTTTGCGATAACTGAAAGACAAAACAACCCTTGCCTTCACCTTTGTCTTCAATTAAATGCTAATGGATCTGGCATTTCGACAGGTGAAAGTAATAGTACAAAGTATAGCTCTGTCGGATCATCTCTTAGTAGTTCCGATACTCTAGATCTGGTGCTCTGACAACTGCTATAAAAACGTTGAAACGGGCGCATGTGATAATGAGTATCTTCATTAGAAAGGCAAAACATTTTCATCCAATTTCTAAAATGAAATTTACGGGTTTGTAATTATCACCGTCATGTTGAGTAGGTCGTCGCTCGCTGATCAGCAAACATAAAATAAGTGAAGTGAACTATCTACATGTGTCTGACATTTGTACAAGGTTTGGTTGAAATTGAGTTGTGGGTGTATGAGAGAGGGTTGTTCACACACGCAAAGAGCTACCATTGATATGCGGGAACATATGTGTACTTAGATTAGCAGGTGTATCTTCATTCTCCAGTAGCTGTCGTCAAAGGTTCTTAACAGAAACCTTTACTCATAAAATGATGAAAAACGTGTACTCCTGGCAAAATAAGTCTGGGTTACCTTACATGCTGCGTTTTAATGTATTGCAACCTTAATTCCATTCAGAAATGTGTGCAATCTAACTTGAGCAGTCTCCAAGTCACAAGTAGTCGCTAAGTTTGAGCTGTAGACCATGTACTTTTACAAAGAAAATGTGGGTGCACATTTTTACGAGATATACCTAATACACAAAAGTATCACTACGCATCTGCGCTAAAATAATAAAAATAAAAAAGAAGAAAGAATGTAATTGTTTTCTCAGAATTCAAAGTCATTCAATATTTTTGTTATTTTGAATCAATCTTTCATTTCCAAACTCGAACAAATATTTATAGGAACCAGTTGCTGTACGACATACCCTCTTAGTTCGTAGATTAGCAATTTTGGAAGGGAAGGCGTAATATATTTGTCTCAAATGTGTGTGACGAGGTGTATCAATACTGACGGTCATAACGGTCTACGACTGAAAAAATATCAACACTTTAATTATAGTTTTATTCTAAAATTATATTCAATGTACTTTCTATATTGAATCTCGCGTAATACTTACTACTAACAGTGGGTTTTTTTTGTTATTACCCCTTCACAATTTTTTTTCAGACTTGTATAATATGTGAGAACGCCTCTAAATGTTGCAAGCTGTCAGTTTTCAGCAGCAAATTGACCAATCATAGATCGAGTTCCTTTTATACTATCCATGTCAACTGTTTTTCCAACATGGCTGCCTCCGACACTGAAAATTAACTTCAAAGTGGATGAAAGGTGTACTTTGACACCGACTTTGACAAGGCTTAAGAAGCAAAATTGAGCAAACGTCATTTAATAGGCGACGAAGGATCCTCACGGAATAGACAGGGTATGGGATTGTAATCTTTTCAAAGTGCTAAAACACAACCAGGCACCCATTAGGGCATTGAGTTGTCGATGACAATTCCAATCGAGTTAAACGTTTGGGATATGCTGAAATATACAATTCTGAAAGAAGATGTTCAAAGTTTGATTACAAAAGATATTACGGTATGACTCCCTCGATTATTCAATGTGTTGCACTTTGTTTTGCGCAACAGTTATATTCCGAGCCGATCTGTACATTGTACAGAAGGACGATGGTGATTGGTCAATATTCTGCATACGTGCCTACTCCTGTTCATTTCAAGTTTTTTTCACCTATCTAGAAAAAAATGATCATCAATTCGATTCTTACTTGAAGTTTATACCTGTTTTTATTGAATTGTGTGCATTAGTCTTCGGGGAACTTGTCGCAGTAACTGAGTCGACGAGGTTCGAAATAACCATAAATAAGGCTTCAGCTCTGACATATTATATATATATATATGTTTGTCAGTCCATTACTGACTGGAGATATAAATCCTCACTTTGTGAAATATCTCGTTAAACATCTTGTCATGTCAAATCAAACTTGCGTAGACTTGTACTGAATGTGAAAACATGGCATTGCGTTACGCTGCCCAGACATCTTTTGTGGAAACTTGTGCATGCATTGATGTTTTCAAGACGTAAGCTTACACTTGACTGATCGTTCTCAATTGCTAATTAGAGCGGACATCCACTTGTTACTTGTTGATAGATGTTCAAATCAGGATATCTAATAATGATCATTTGGGTAGATTTTCCCTTGTTCGCCTTCATCGTCAGCTATGTGGCGTAAATTTGACATACTGAAAGATATGCATATTGTTGTACATGTCTGTCTGTCTGTCTGTCTGTCTGTCTGTCTGTCTGTCTGCCTGCCTGCCTGCCTGCCTGCCTGCCTGCCTGCCTGCCTGCCTGTCTGTCTGTCTGTCTGTCTGTCTGTCTGTCTGTCTGTCTGTCTGTCTGTCTGTCTGTTTGCCTGTCTCTGTGTTAGTCAAAAGGTACCTTTTATTTAACAGGTAATACCGCAGCATACGAGAGATGGTGATCATAATTGTAATTGCAAACCACTCTCGGAAATGTAAACCCGAATGTAAAATTGGCGACGTTTGTAGCAAACATCATGAGGTTTAAATCATCAACGTCACTGACGGGTTTCACCATCAGCATCGTCTATAAAGGGAATCGACGTTGACAATATATTAAAAACCCTATCGTTATGTTTGTCTCGACAATAGCAAACAGGAGATGGGTTTTGTTGAACTAACCAACAATAAGAAAGTAAGCAATTCTCCAATGTACACCACACCCATTCTCAGAAAATACATGACTGTTTTAATTCCTTGTTCATAACGTCTAAATAATAGGTGTTTTAATATTGGGACTATGTGCAAGTGTGTTGCCTTGGAGCATCTAATGAGGATATACACGATACCAAGTAACGATAATGTCTAGAAGGTTATCGCTCGGACAATGATAAATATGAACATTGCTTCAATGTCTTAGATGTAGCCTGCTTGACTGCTTCAATGTCTTAGATGTAGCCTGCTTGATTGCTTCAATGTCTTGGATGTAGCCTGCTTGATTGCTTCAATGTCTTAGATGTAGCCTGCTTGATTGCTTCAATGTCTTAGATGTAGCCTGTTTGATTGCAATAAGACTATGTATACGTGGCTGTAGTAATTGGATGAAAACTGTATTTAACTTGGACTTACGACATGTAATGGAGTGTGAGCAGGCAGGTGAATTAAGGATATCAGTCAAATTAGAAACATCACCAAGAGAATTCTATAACCTTTGTCAACATTGAACCGATTAGTTAGAATGCGATAACGACGACACAATTGTATGCATGACGCACTAACAATAGTGAACATGTGAAGACATGTTATTAACCTCGATAACGTGTAGTGTCTTTGAGTTCAAGACTTCGGTGATTTTTTTTCAGGCAGCAGGCTATTATTACCTTTCAAGTGTCAACGGTTGTCTGTGCATACTAAACCCATCAGCGGAGACTCTTGAAAGCCAATTCGTCGATTGACGTGACTTCCTTTCAAGTCTCCCTTCAAGTGTCATTACTTACCAAAGTACATGTACACGTGGGACGAGAAGCAATAACACATACAGCGTTGCTTTCCAACCGAACACTTGAAAAACATCAACACTAACTTGGCGACACCGTGTAATCGAATTCTTACTTTCTTACTGGAGTGTGTTTTTGCAACCAACACTTTATTTCGTTATCTCACTTAACTTCTTATTTTTGCACTTAATTTATTCCGAATCTTGTCAAATAAAATGTTGTGTTCTGAGAGTCTAAGTACGTACTCTTTGAATGATGGCTGTTTCTTTTAAGATAACGGAGAAGAAACATGGTCTCCGATAACCCTCATGAGAGCTCTGTTTATATTAAGTTAGCCTCAAATGCACGGCTGTTACTGACACGAAGTCAATAAACCCTTCAACACAACATGCTTGCTTTCTATTTTTGTACTTCCAGATAATGTTGTAAAGACCATTTAGTAATCAGTCTGCTTTCACTCCGACTGTCTAACACCACTTCCCGGCATGGCAAGATTTTCATATTATATTCCTTGCCAGCACTGTTTTGTTTCGCTTTTTGTTTTGCTATTCGGATGTTTTTTTGTTGTTTTGTTTTTTCGTTTTGCTTTGTTTTGCTTATTTTGTTGAGATATATGATATATGATTCAATGTTGTTTTCTTTGACCGTGGTTTCTGATCTGATATGTAATGATTTGACATTTTAATTATTTTAATTCCTATTCCCCTACAAACTTGCTTTACGACATTTTCCAATCAAATGAATACACGTTTTATGCCAAGATTACATTACTATCACTTCACCTTTCCATGTATACCTTTTCCCCGTTTCTAACGCCATCCCAGACTGACTGACTGCTGCAGTAGTGTTAATTATGTGAATTACCTTGAATTGTACACACAATTTGGAAGTTTTTGCGACGCGTAAGTCCCTCGAGGAAGTAACAGATTCTGGTCTAAAATATGTCTATAACCTTCATCTGGGGAGGGGGTGACGGTCCCTTAAAACCAAAATAACACAGTTGTAGAATGAAATCAAGCTGGATAGTCACCTGGTTGAATGTAGGTAACAAAATGTTGATAATGTTGATATTCAGATTAGACCAAATATCCATGGTAACCTAGCTTATTCTAACTGTGACATTTACTGCAATGAAATAATTACTGCCGAGTCGATTAATAGAGTGAAACTTGGACAACTCGATTTGTAACAGCCATCATCTACACTGACTAGATTTTGGCAATTCAAAAGCTTCTACATATTCCGGTAGAGATTTTCTTATATGTACCACAATGAATATTTCATTGCAAACTAAGAGATACTAATCGGCCATCTATGGAATGGTGACAAAAGTACCTTTGTATAATGATTCTTTATTTACAGTACGTTTCTCACACACAATATTATACGTCGTAAAACAGAAAGAATTACGACACCTAAATTGCAATTTCCACATTTAGTCGAAGCCATGACAATAATATTCTAATGTACAACATGTGTCTTGTAGGTCTTTATAATCTCTCAAACAGTTTTATGGACGATTCCCAATGTATTTTTCGGTTCCTTACTCTGATGCTGTAGGTAAGTGTGAGATAATGAAGCGACGGAATGCATGTTATATATCTCCCAGTCCATGTCCCTTTTGTGATACAATACCAATATCTGCAAACAGCTACCAAAAGCAGTAAACTTGTGGTGTAATGTACTAGGTAGATAGCAATGCTAGTGCAATAACGTACCTACATTTAAGAACGACATCTAGTCTAACTACAATCACTTTCACCATATACTAATAGTCTAGCGCCCTTTAGTATACAGATGATTGCAGAAACAGAAGCAAATGCAACCAACTACGGAATATGATAATAAGTAGGATATTTTATTCGTACAAAAACTTAATCATTTGAAATTCTTTTGTTTCTTTTCTTTTTTAAAGAAAAGGGTGTAAAACTGGCAGATCACAGGGATAAATATACTACAATGTAGTTGGAATGACCTTGTTCATTTTCAATAAATCGTATCCGTAAAAAAAACACTGATCAAACATGACCCTATAAACGTTGAAACTACTATAAGTAGCTATGTTATCAAGATGTACATAAATGAACGAGAAATACTTCATTTGTACTGATCAAAGGTAAAGGGATATATATCACCATGGTTACTTGGTAATAGGTCAATTATTTGGAACATTTTGGTATATATGACGTTACAATGTGTTTCTCAAACAAATGAATGCCCGTTGATTTTAGCTTTTATTATCTGTTTTATTGCTCTGTGAACAGACGATATTACTGTAACAATGTAAGCCAGGTAACTTGAAGCATCAAATGTCGTCTGAATCGATACAAGTCTGTAATACTGCTACGTTTTATCATTTTGCGCGACAGAAATCCTACAAGCATTGCAACATTTCAGATGTCTGGCGCCAAAAGAATGTTACCAACATTGCTATATTTTCTTTGTGTCAGCTACCTGTATATGATCTACATCCTTAAAGGGCTCAAAATGTAACAAAATTGTACTTACATTTTTGTCGCGCCAGACGATAAAATGTAACAATTTTAGTAAGATTTTTGCCAAGCCAGACGACGTTTTGTTTCCGGTTAACTGTCTTTTATTGTAATAATCAATAACATAGTTGATAGGATGGAGAGCGATTGTACCTTTATCTGCGTAATTAAATCAGTCATTTAAATTTGCATACAAATCACACTATCCCGTATAAGGTCAATGATAATTTGCCTAATTATTATTTAACGTTTACCCTGCACAAAGTCAGTTAGTACTGTATCATCGTAATTTTGCTCAGTGCAATATATATAATACAGTTACATGACATGATGACATTACATTTCATTTTCAATATAAGACCACTCAGTTATTACTAAATCATATCGAAGATTAACATTTTGATAAATAATAATTATGGTTTAACACTATAGGAGATGGATTATTGATAGAGAACCAAATCGCAATTTATCCCATACATCACCACACAATATAACTATCACTTTATCACAATAGATTGCATTCGCAATTTATAGTCATGCCGTAAAAAACATTCAATTATTTTCACATAATGGAAATACAGTTAGGAGCTTGTATATTGCTATCATATCGTATTTCTTCAAAATTAATGATTTGCAGTCAACCAGTCAGTTATATTGCTACATTTAGTACCGATCTCGATAGCTTCATTGGTTTTCACCTAACTCTAATAAGTTGTAAAGTATTGGTACAGGCTTGTATAAGGCATTTTTCGATTGTTAAGCGATTTATGTCGCAACTCTAAAAAAAATCGCCATTTCCGTGTTATTTACCAAAAACATAAAATGAAGGGACAATATTCTATTCTAATGTTTAATATAAACATACAGAAGAATCGAACATGCGATGCATGTTTTTACATCTGTAACCTTGGCGATTTGCTAGTGAATAATTCACATTCACTCTACATGGTCAAATTCTGATTGACATGGTTTCATCTTCCCAGGGGATCTTCTTACATCATTTTCCAATATTCCCTGCCTTCAATATTGAACAGTGTCGCCGGTAATACTGAAGACAACATTTCAAACTGTGTATGATGTTGTAGTATTATGCGCGTATGATTTTTTTGTACCGTCTGCTCTTTTTTTAAAAACTGCATGTACTCATTTATACGGGTGCATTTCCGTTTGTCAGTAACATATGTATCAGTCTTATTGACCGAGAATTTAATGACATAGAATATTAAAAAGTACACGCCTGCGCATGTGCACATCGTTCGCTAGTGAGTGAGAGTTGATGGCAACATATATGTTTCAACATTGCAAGTGAAATGTGGTCAGCCTACTACTTCGCTGTTTGACTGTTTTACGTGGCTTGTATGCATCGTCATCAGTACAGTCGTGTGCATTCCTACCATACTGGCGGTACGGTGTTCTGAGTGGGTGACGTTCATCTCGTAGTCAGTATCAACTTAGTACTACATTCCTGTGTATTACAACAAGGCGGTCGACGACATTCTCTCGATTCTTACTTTGTGAACCCTTCTTTTAAAACACACAATATACTTTGAAATGGTGCCTTTATCGGATGTGCGTCGTATGCTTTAATAAGGATACATTGTTATTGATTCTTTCTGCACACATCAAGATACGTCTCCGATCGAACAAGACAACGGTAATCACTCTGCTCGGCAACTGTGCTGTGACTGTCGATGTCAGACAGTGACCAGACAGTTTTGACACAAGTAACATTACACATATTCGCTTTATACGGACCTGTCGCTTTACTGGAATAAATTTGGCAGATTCTTTGAAGCATGGCATCACCAGCGATGAAACAAGACTCAATTGAAGTTGCCATCAATGGGAGAAGTTCACAGGCGTATGTGAGTGGTGGCTCCATGGCCAGAAGACCCACTGTGACTATAATACACATTAAAGAAAAACATGGCCCGTTAAGAGCTGCTGTACCCTGTATGCCTTTACCAATAGCTATAGTTTGCTGTTTACTGAACATATTTACACCAGGAATTGGTGAGTACATATCCCCTTTTTGCTATATTTTCCCTTTTTTTCAATTTGAACACTGCACCTGTAGGCTCTTTCATACACTCATCCCATTTTCGTATCAGTCACACCCACATTGTTCTCACTATGTTCGCTGTTAAAGAACCCTACGTGTACATGGAGGTTAGGTCCCAGTTATTTGGACCGAGGGAGCTGAAACTTCTATTTTTGCTACTATCGGCTATTAACCACGTACCGCATAACAATATGGTAGGCTGACTATCAACGTATGTTATGGTAGGTCTACCAGATTGCCTTTTTTCGCCCTCGATATCTCGGGAAGTGGAAAAGCACTTTAGATATTGCGTCGCGGATATTTTTCATGTTCGATGCATTCCCTTACTTACACAATAAGTCAGTGTAGTATGTAAAATAGTATCGGTGTTCATTTAGCGTTTGTACCACCATGCGGTACAAATCTCGGTATTGTTGGTATTGGAATATTGTTGGGGTCACTTGTAGGACAAATGATACATAGTCTTTGTTGTGAACGCATTCTTTGTCATAAACAGACGGCTTTCAAAATACAAGTCACACGACTACAATGAACGGACTCGTGCGTTCTTTTTTTTCAGATAAATTTGACCTTTGGGTGTGTGTGTTTTTTTTATAGTAATCCGCTGTATATCAATTCAAAGCAATTTAAAGATAGGTTTGGTAAAGATGAAAGAGTTGACGTCTACATTGAAATGTTCAATCGTGCGCCACACGCTGGGGGAAAGGTCAAATGGGTAGATTTATTATTGCAATAATAGTCATAAGGTGTGAATAGTAGTAGTAGTGATGATGATGATGATGATGATGATGATGATGATGATGATGATGATGATGATGATGATGGTGGTGGTGGTGGTGGTGGTGGTGATGATGATGATGATATGATGATGATGATGATGTATTGCAAGAGGGTTTGATACTCTACAACACCAATACTCATTTGCAGAGTGAACATCATCACATATATGTATGTATGTATGTATGTATGTATGTATGTATGTATGTATGTATGTATGTATGTATGTATGTATGTATGTATGTATGTAGGTATGTATGTATGTATGTATGTATGTATGTATGTCTGTGTCTGTCTGTCTGTCTGTCTGTCTGTCTGTCTGTCTGTATGTATGTATGTATGTATGCATGTATGCATGTATGCATGTATGTATGTATGTATGTATGTATGTATGTATGTATGTACGTGCGTGCGTGCGTGCGTGCGTGCGTGTATGTATGTATGTATGTATGTATGTATGTATGTATGTATGTATGTATGTTTGCATGCATGCATGCATGCATCCATATCCACGGGGAAAGGTGAGAAAACTTTCAGAATCCACTGTTCTGTCGACATGAACATTATTGACTTACTGTAATTTCTTTGAGGAACATATGTAAACGGTAATGGCATTCAATGCACTAGGGTAATCGATTTCAAGATCGCATGCATAATGTCTACTGTTAATAGAAGTGCAGTGGTTAATCAGAGATTATGAAGTCTACGCTACGTTTATATGTACACTTTGTGTCATGCAGTAGTCTCGCAAATCGAGTAAAGTCTACAAGTTACGTGTTTGATGCATTCTCGTGTAATGAGGTGTATCGACATAATTCAGTTCCGATGACATGAATTAAACAATCCGTGAATAACACCGTTAATTCATTTGTTTATACTCGCTGAATGTGTTCGTGACGGTGTATTTTGAAACGGACATCAGAGAAAGACAACATGGTATAATACGATGACCTGGTGAGTAAAAGATCACTGAACGTCGTTACTAATTACATACTTGCACAAGCTTGGCGTAGTTTTATGGCAGATCACTTTAGGCAGAGAGTATGAGATTTTACTCGAATTACAAGCAGTAGTCTGTTTTTAGTGTTTACTACTAGTAGTAGTAGTATGCGTGTGACAGGGTTGAAGAGCACAGACCTGACAGATAGGATGGCGCCATGTGATTAGAATGCACTTTTGAACATTATTAAGATATATTTTTGACCTTATCACGGACTGTGACGTCATCAGTGACTTATTTTACAGGATATTGAACCAGTTGTCGATAATTTGGTTTACAAATCTTTACTCAACTCTATTTTCCTTGGATAGCCAAAACCGTAAAGTATACATTGCAAGGTCAGGGCAGGCTGGATATTTTTAGACTGCTTTTTTTACGATAACTTGAAGTGTGTTTACAGGATCGACACACAGCAGAACGTTGGTCATTAGCTAGATTAATGTTCTAACAGTATAGCACTGTGTGCCATTAATATCCACGATTTAGTAGCTATCGCGTATAAGAAAGACATTAGGGACCCAATACAAGCAGATTGTTGCCTTTAAACTAACACTAATATGTGGTTCAGATTGAATGTTTTATCAAATGCCTTATGTCTACCATCTCTATAATTGCTTGCCATATCGCGTTCCTTGCCAGGAGTGGTTATGACCCCACTCGCTCGATTAGTTCTCAGTCCTCCGGAATACTTCACTAAATCACTTTTAATAGCAACAAAACAAAGCACCTTCAAAGGATTCTCTTCTAATATTCATCTTACATCAGAATATTTTCCGGGAAACCTTTTGATCGCAACCAGGGTCCACATCATGGCTTCGGGGACTTTGATTGTATTAAAACAGCTGTTTGTCGCGAAACGTGTGCATCATCTGCTCATCATGTCTTACACGCCCCTAATAATACAGCAAGTGTGATTCTTTGTACTGTAAACCCATAGAAAGAGAATGATTTGTATACGAGATTGGTGATGATGATTTGAGTGTGTTCATCTCCTGTCTCACTTCTTTCAGTTAATTTGATCGGATACAAGAAAGTAATTTAAAAAATTGATCATACTATAATGTAGTTTTCCAAAATGTGTACGTAACGATAACAAAAGTTAACATACGTCACGTAAACCTACTTTAGAGATTTCGCTTGGGTAAACACACACTATTTCATATTCAAGGATAGTGACATGATCATCAGCCGTTGGTCCCTTGCTGTTTGAAAAACGTCGAAGACTTCATGAACTACCCAGTGCTGTATTTTAATAAGTGAGTTTGAGATAGTCCCAATACGAAGCCTATTCATTAAACTATTATATGACCAACACCCCCGGAGATACATGCCACATTACCAGCATTCTGACTCAGAAAACGATCCATCAATATTCTTATATGGAGCACCGTCAATGTTAAGATCTATTTGTATGATGTCTATCACTATCACATTTTCACCCTAGTCCATAAACAGCCAGGGGGGGGGGGGGTCAGATGGAATGATGAAAAGGAATCAAACCAAAGCAAGACTCGACTAAGTAATATACATGTATGAACAAGATGTGTTATACCCCGTTATCGCAACAGACGATAAACAAACGATATCCCGACGACTTTTACAATCTTCAGGATAGGCATTTCTATTGTGGGGATTCGCTATCAGAATTCCAGGCATCGAAGGCATCTCTGTAGTTCTTGATTTCGCTGTATCCCATAATATGTCCGCTGCTATTTTTCAGTGACCCTACTCGTGAAAAAAGGAGGACTTGAAAGAAAAGTTTTGGGCATATCCCTCTGGGAATAAAGTTCTGACTTATCCAGTTCGGGTTTGATAGGTATAGCGTATTACGCAGTGACGCATGAACTATTTCTTAGGTTAGTGTTGGGTCCCATTTTGCTGTGATTTTCTGACCCGAATGAATAAATTAGATCATTGCCACCTGTCATACCGCTGCACATGATCATCTGTCTGACATTCCATGGAGACATGCACTCTTCTACATAACCACAAATGATAGGTAAATTCACTTAGTGAGAATTACATGTACATATCAGTCATAGCCAGTAACTGTAGAATGTTGAAATGTTGGTGCAAATGTGATATAGAATGGAATACATATAAAAGAGAAGGATGAGTAAATAACTAAAGTAGTGTAAAATTGGCACTGACCAATCGTTTTGGACCGATTTCATCATGACCTACCCCGATCAGAGTTCGTCTCCAGGTGACACCACACGGAGGGATTATAGTACATGTACATGTAATGGGTTCCATCTGTCCGTATGTCCGTCTGTGCGTTGTTATTTCTTAGGCATTTCTGAACCGAGTTTTTTCCTTCAAAACTTGACCAAAATATGAGATACTATGGTGGATTATGCAAAACGTTCGTCTCTTTCATGATCTTGTCAAAAGTATGACCCAAAGGTGGCTATTTTGTTGTAAAAATCTACACTTTGTGCAAAATCAGCAATTTGTTTCATATGATTTTTCTGACCTCCTGGGTCAAATGAGAGAGAGAGAGAGAGAGAGAGAGAGAGAGAGAGAGAGAGAGAGAGAGAGAGAGAGAGAGAGAGAGAGAGAGAGAGAGAGAGAGAGAGGGGGGGGGGGGGGTAGGCAGACAGACAGAGACTCTATTTCATCTGTAATACAGGATATCAGAGTAAGGAATCATAACAATTTTGGGAGAGAGCGAAGGGTGTTTTATTGATAGTTTCTTTAATGATAAATACTGTAACAGGTGTCAAGATGCCATGGATATCATTTCACTGTAAGGGTGTCTACATTTCAGTCCTATCGGTTTGTTGGCGTTATCATGTATAGCATTATTTTTAAACCCAGTTAATTACTTTGTCAATAAATTATCAAAAGACGGAGTATATGAGGACTCTTTCCACGCTTTTCCATAGATGTTCATTTAAGTATTGCCTGAATCAACACCCAACAGAGGCGCCTAAAATGCTCATGTGTTGTCTTTCCTGAATTTATCAAGTGTTTGGTGACTAGACATTTCAGCTATTCAGCCATGATGATGATCTAAGTTTGTATTTCAACGGTATGGAATGGACGAAATTGTGATTTCCTGCCTTGATGCTGATATACCATCAGGCTGTAGTGTGTTCATAATATTACTATGGTATGACTGTCTTCAGAGCTATGCATATTATAGAATATTCTATCTTAATGGTTTGTGAGGGATTTCATATGTTTTATAACTTTAATCATAATATTGATGAGATTTTGCATATTCTTTCATTGTATAGACTCGGTTGTATAGTCATTTGCCCCTTGGGTTAATTTTTTCTATATGAACTTTCAAAGAGTAATTATGCTACAAGTTTTCAATCGTCGTATATTTCAATCGTTGTATATTTCAATCGTTGTATATTTCAATCGTTGTATATTTCAATCGTTGTATATTTCAATCACAGTATATTTCAATCTTTGTATATTTCAATCACAGTATATTTCAATCACAGTATATTTCAATCGTTGTATATTTCAATCGTTGTATATTTCAATCGTTGTATATTTCAATCACAGTATATTTCAATCACAGTATATTTCAATCTTTGTATATTTCAATCGTTGTATAATGTATATTTCAATCTTTGTATATTTCAAACACAGTATATTTCAAACACAGTATATTTCAATCACAGTATATTTCAATCGTCGTATATTTCAATCACAGTATATTTCAATCACAGTATATTTCAATCGTTGTATATTTCAATCGTTGTATATTTCAATCTTTGTATATTTCAAACACAGTATATTTCAAACACAGTATATTTCAATCACAGTATATTTCAAACACAGTATATTTCAAACACAGTATATTTCAAACACAGTATATTTCAATCACAGTATATTTCAATCACAGTATATTTCAATCACAGTATATTTCAAACACAGTATATTTCAAACACAGTATATTTCAATCACAGTATATTTCAATCGTTGTATATTTCAATCACAGTATATTTCAATCACAGTATATTTCAATCACAGTATATTTCAATCGTTGTATATTTCAATCACAGTATATTTCAATCACAGTATATTTCAATCAAAGTGTCTATTAAGTTTTGATGCATGTCAGCATGAACATTGGGGATCAGTTTCACAGAAAATCAGTCTTCATATAAACTCTCAAAACTTTGCCATATGAACGTTTTTGTTCCTGTTTTTTTAATGAAATAATAAACGAAGCTAGTTTGGGATTCACCTACTTGGTTGTTTTTTTTAAATCGACAATCTTCTAGACACCCTTAAAGTTGTTCACAGTATTCTGCCGCCATATCGGATTCTAAAATAGCTAAAATTAAATTGATTAACAGTAAACCCGCAACTCGTTCACCTCGCTCAAATAACAAAAGTCTACTTCATGTACCCCGTTGTAATAATACAAAGTCATACGGTGAGTGTGCGTTCTCGCGAGCAGTATCAGTCTTGTGGGACAGTATACCGCTTGAATTTCGTTCTTCGTCAACTGTGGATAAATTCAAGAAGGACATCAAGACGCACATCTGTTTTGCAACTTGCAAGTCTTACTTTTTACATTGATCTGCTGTTGTTCCTATTCAGCGCCATAGAATATTACGTCGTATTGGATTATGGCTATACAAATTCTTTTCATTGATTGATTGAAAATGTTTATAACTTTATTACCCTCTCTATTTTACAAAAAGTGTACAGTGACGCCTGATTTTTTTTCATTGGTGCAAAAAACAAACAAACAAACAAACAAACAAACAAAAAAAACAAAACAAAACAAAACAAAACAAACAAACAAACAAACAAACAAACAAACAAACAAACAAACAAACAAACAAAACAAAAACTCCGTGCAACTGGGCAGGGCCTAGGGCTCGGATTTAGCAAGGATCCCTACTCAGTAAACATCATCATCTAGATTATCAGGTGATAGTATGTTAGACCAATGGAAATCAATAGAAAATTGCAGCTGAAACAGTTCACTTGACTAAATCTGGCTGGTAAAGCTTAGAAGGTATATCTTATCCGACATGGATTTGAATTTCCTTACACAAGGTGACAGCAAATGTTTAAGGTTATATATATATATATATATATATATATATATATATATATATATATATATATATATCCGAAAAACTACTACAGAACGAGAATTCTAAAGTAAATTCTAAAGTAAATTTATGTAAATTCTATGTAGATTATGGTACAATTTCTGTTTATATCAAATGTGTAACAGTGAGTATCATTAACCTCAGAGCGAAACGGCTCTGGGTATTTTAAGTACGGTGGCCCACAGGTGACAGACGAAAACTAAATTTGTGCTATAAATAATTGATTTTTGAGGGCAAAATATTTAATAAAAGGATAACACTTTTATTTCATACGACAAAACATTAATTTCTTGGGTCAATTTAGAAATATCAAAGCAAAAAACTACAATTTCTGTGACAAATAAATTCTTTTTACGGAGCAGAAAATTAATTTGCGAAACGAAAACTTTTATTCGTGTGGCCCACCTTTATTTTCGAGTGATAAAATGTAAATGTCAAGCCGGAATATGAATTTAAGTCCCTTACAATCTTATACTCTGACTGCAGAAACAACATTTGTCACCATACAACCTCCTTTTCTAATCGACGAGATTTACTTAACACAGGATGCAACATTAATGTTTGGGGACGAAACATTAATACGCGAGGACAAAACTTTCTTTTTGCTTGACGGAAGTTGGACTGCATGACGGAAATTGATTATATATCCCACAATCCTCGGCACACTCTTGGCGGCTATTTCAACTTCGCGACCAGCACTATATCTGATCACGTCAAGTGGTAAACACATCAATTGTTTCCAGTGTATAATTTTTCTCTGTATGTCTGTCTGTCTGTCTGTCTGTCTGTCTGTCTGTCTGTCTGTCTGTCTGTCTGTCTGTCTGTCTGTCTGTCTGTCTGTCTGTCTGTCTGTCTGTCTGTCTGTCTGTCTGTCTCTATCTCTGTCTGTCTGTCTGTATGTATGTATGTATGTCTGTCTGTCTCTTCTGTCTGTATGTCTGGCTGTGTGTGTGTATGTATGTATGTCTCCCCCTCTGTATGTATGTCTGTCTGCCTGTCTTTATCTCTGTCTGTCTGTCTGTCTGTCTCTTCTGACTGGCTGTATGCTGTTTCTACCCAAATCAAAATTGAAAGAAAAAACCCTGCTGGCCAAGTATTTCAAAGTGTAGGTTACAGCCCTATGTAAGACATTTTGTTGCATCTATTTGGGTAATGAAAGTTTAAATCTTATATTGTAATGTATGGACGCTGAAGTCGATTGTCACTTTTATTATAATGCAGTGTACCATATAGTTGTACGGAAGTGGGGGTGGGTTATAATTACACATATTAAAATGTGTCGCGGGTTATGAAAATTATGGGGGGGGGGCCTACGAAATTCTTTTGACCAAAATAGTTTCTTTCCCCCCCCCCCTCCTCCCTGCCGTACATTCTAACCGTAGCCTTATGTGATGAATAGCCGTGACATTACCCAACCCAATGATTAAGAGGACGCTTTAAAGTTCCACAAAGATCTTGTAAACATTTGGCATTTGAGATGAGGGACATGCATGTGGGTATAATAAATCTGATGGCACGGGTTCCTGCAACATGACAATCGCGCAAACATAATAATCACCCCCGTTTTGTTTTAGAAGTCAAAATGCCGCGTGAATCCATAGCAATTAAAAAGTGTTTTTTCAATGTCCATAAATAAAAACAGTTATCAGTACATTGTAAATGACATTTCGTCCTATAAGTACCTTTTAAAGTTTTGGTTGTGTGTTAACGTGGGCAAAGTAGAAACGATCGCGATATGAATACATAAAAACAATGGGTGAATCTCAATTATAGATCTTGATGAAACTAACTTCCTTTTTTCCAAGGGATTTTGTTTACGGAATCTTTTGATTTCATTGCATGTAGGAGGCATCTCTGAAGTAATTCATGATATATTGAAGAATAAGCTTACTTGGCTAAACATCGAAAAATGTCGGTTTCAAAGTATTCATTTTAGCAATAAATAGAATCAAGAAAAGGTGCTATAGTTTGCAGCGTGAACAGTGCCACCAGGCGACTAAACTGAGAAAATACACAATAGCGTCATTGATGTGTATTGTAACACAATTTTAACTTTTTAAGGACTGGTGCTTATATTAATTGTCTTTTCAAAAGTTGGAGTCCATTATCCCCATGGAAAGTGAAAATCTCATTTTTGACATCAATTTCTTATATTGGGAGCATACATCACAATACATCATGGCCTTTTGATAGTACATTTGTACATGTTTTGCGTGTGATTAAAGTTGGTGATTAGATCAAATTGTACTGAATGCTGGTGCTTCCCAAGGTTGCGTGTTGTCACCAACATTATTTTCAATTTATACTGATCACATGAGATGTAATTCTGCAATAAGTTGTCTGTTTAAATTTGCCGATGACATGGCACTTGTTGGTCTGTTACTCGATGAAGCTCTTCAGCTGAATATTTTAAAGAATTGGTGTAAAGACAGTTTTTTAGAAATGAATGTTTCAAAAACAAAATAATTAGTTGTAGCACATAAAGTAACTGACCAATTTACACCTGTATCAATGAATGGAGACTCTGTTGAAGTTGTCACTAGTTTCAAATACCTTGGGTCAATTCTTGATGGCAAGCTCTCCTTCGCCGAAAACACAGACTATATTGCGAAAAAAGCTCAACAGAGACTATATCTCCTTAGGAAATTAAAGTCATTCGATGTCAGAACGTGCTGCAATTAGTATATAGGTCTATTATTGAAAGTGTTTTGACTTTCAATATAATCTTTTGGTATGGTAATCTCACGGTTAAAAAAAAGAGTAAACTTTGTCGTATTGTAAATACAGCAGAGAAGATCATTGGCTGTCGTCAAACAACACTGGCATGTCATTATCATACGGCAGTTAACAGGAAAGCCCAGAAAGTAGTCAACGATTATATGCACCCCTTGCATAATTCTTTCACTATTAAAGCTCCCATCTGGTCACCGTCACAGAATGCCTCTTGCAAGGAAAAACCTTTTTAAAAAATCGTTCGTTCCAACAGCTGTGTCTATTTTAAACTCACTGTAAAGTCCTTTTAAACTCACTGTATGTATATGTATATGTATATGTATATGTATATATTGTACTTGTGTAAATTGTTTGTAAATTGTGTTTTGAGCCTAAAGACAAATTTCCGGATAATAAATTTATTGAATTGAATTGAATTGAATTGAATTGAATTGAACAGACAGACAGACAGACAGACAGACAGACAGACAGACAGACAGACAGACAGACAGACAGACAGACAGACAGACAGACAGACAGGCAGGCAGAGAAAAAAAATTATACACTGGAAACAATTGATGTGTTTACCACTTGACATGATCAGATATAGTGCTGGTCGCGAAGTTGAAATAGCCGCCAAGAGTGTGCCGAGGATTGTGGGATATATAATCAATTTCCGTCATGCAGTCCAACTTCCGTCAAGCAAAAAGAAAGTTTTGTCCTCGCGTATTAATGTTTCGTCCCCAAACATTAATGTTGCATCCTGTGTTAAGTAAATCTCGTCGATTAGAAAAGGAGGTTGTATGGTGACAAATGTTGTTTCTGCAGTCAGAGTATAAGATTGTAAGGGACTTAAATTCATATTCCGGCTTGACATTTACATTTTATCACTCGAAAATAAAGGTTGGGCCACACGAATAAAAGTTTTCGTTTCGCAATTAATTTTCTGCTCCGTAAAAAGAATTTATTTGTCACAGAAATTGTAGTTTTTTGCTTTGATATTTCTAAATTGACCCAAGAAATTAATGTTTTGTCGTATGAAATAAAAGTGTTATCCTTTTATTAAATATTTTGCCCTCAAAAATCAATTATTTATAGCACAAATTTAGTTTTCGTCTGTCACCTGTGGGCCGCCGTATTTAAGAGGTGATTAGATACTAAGTGATACACGATGACAGGGGCGAATAAAGTAGAAAATACAACATACTATATATTGCGTTACATTTGATTAACTGTCATAGAATTTGGGAAATAGTACAATGAAATAGAACATGAAATCAACAATGGCAAACGACCTACTACATATGTTAAATCATGATTGACACTAACCCCCATACTGCTAATATTACATTATATATGATGCAATATTATGGTTCTCGAATATTAATTGTTTCCCGGCCTTAATTATGATTCTCGATGTGACCTTTGTATGTTTGATTTATGTTGTGATGGGATCACACACACGCACGCGCGCGCGCACGCACACACACACACACACACACACACACACACACACACACAGAGGCAGACAGACAGACACACACACATACACACACAGACAGACACAGACACACACACACACAGATATATTATATATATGTATGTATCCTTAATTCAAAAGATTAAGGATGTTATATAAGTCGTTACTCGGAGTTTCACGCTTCCTTAGTGATTATCAGTCGCCTGGTGATCGCTGAGGAAGCGTGAAACTCCGAGTAACGACCTACAATATCCTTAGTCTTTTGAATTAAGTATATAATGCTCTGCTACTAATATATTGCACTGTTCTCTCCAGTGACACACTTGTATGTATGTATGTATGTATGTATGTATGTATGTATGTATGTATGTATGTACGTATGTATGTATGTATGTATGTATGTATGAATGTATGTATGTATGTATGTATGTATGTATGTATGTATGTATGTATGTATGTATGTATGTATGTATGTAAACATGTATATATAACATATTTGTTTACTTATTTGTGTGCGTTCGCAAGTGTGTATGTAGATAGATAGATAGATAGATAGATAGATAGATTGATTGATTGATTGATAGATAGATAGATAGATAGATAGATAGATAGATAGATAGATAGATAGATAGATAGATAGATAGATAGATAGATAGATAGATAGATAGATAGATAGATGCATGCATGCATACATACATACATACATACATACATACATACATACATACATACATACATACATACATACATACATACATACATACATACATACATGACATACATACATACATACATACATACATACATACATACATACATACATACATACATACATACATACATACATACATACATACATATTGTTTACGTTAACCATATTCAATATATCATCTGGGGAAAACTAATCAGAAAGTATGCTGTAAACCTCTGGGCATGGTGATATTTAATTGCCTTGTATTTTTTAATGCTACCTTGTTACATTGGAGAGCATGTCGGCACTTTCTGTTTTCATGAAATAACATTCCTAAAGGTAGTAGAAGTGGTTACGTAGGCAACGTTAATGTAAAACTACGCAGGTCCGTCTGCTCACCGACATCCTGTACAAATTCTCCAAGACTTGCGTCGCTTTTAAACTCGTTATCTAATTACATTTGGATTAATGTGATTTATTAACATGTTACAGGTGAATGAAAAAGCGGTAATGTTAAATTGAAAACATCGACCTTTTCACTGTGATGTTAGGGGTTTTGTGTGCATAAACAAGTCAGAGAAAAGGCAGTCACTGAAAGCAATTTGGATCACAACAGGATATTGGTAGGCAAACAGTAAGTGAGGGATTAAAAATAATATGTCTAACCCTATCCAATCGTCTCAATTGCTTGTCTGTGAAATCATGAATTAAACCGGACTGTATCATTACCATATAATAATAATAATTAAATAAATGTTATATGATAATAATAATTTTGATAATAATAATAATAACATCAATTTGCTATCTTTAGTCTGACTATTTATTCAATTTTGACTGATAGGCGGTGACAATGCTCTTTAATTTATTGATTATGAAGTCAGAGTGTCACGCGTTCTTGGCCTGATAATGATGGTGTTGATGTTGTTGCCTTCCAGATCTTTAGTCGTTAAATTCTCTCGCTGTTTCCGCCATTTGCATTTCGTGAAGCTTTGGCATTCCTTTTTGTTTGCTGAGATGAATTTTAAGGAATTGTCTGGGGATATTTCCATGCCAATCAAGTTTTTGATCTCGCAATTCTATTTTTTAAAAGATAACTTGTATTGAACATTATTTTTCGAAACACGTATTGCCCACCTAAGTTGATTGATATTAATATTCTACCTGTCACTGTATTTGTAATTACAGCACCCTTACATTATTGATGTCTATAGTTTTCAGTCTACGATGTTACCTTGACAACAACATCATTATCTCCAGGATATATATGCCCTTTGACCCAAATTGCACAATGAGTCGACAACTTACATGTCGAGCTATTTGGGAATGTACATACACAGAAAGCTTCTTTTTTTTTCTTTTTTTTCTTTTTTTTAACACACATTTTGAAAAAGCACAAGACAGATCTGGAAGCCCGATAACGATTGACTACCTCAGTAGATCTGCGTCGTAGGGTTTCAAAGATGACTGCCTGTCACAAATTCCGTGGATGTTGTTTTCCAAGCATACCTGTCTATCTGTGTGAATGAAATGAAAACGAGATTTTGAAGTACCTTGCCATAATACCCAATACATGACAGATTCACTTCAGCGCTATTTTGTCAGTTGAATCGCCCAGCTTGAAGCCAGCAATCTGACGAACGTTCTCATTACATTGTACCAATATAGGGTTAGTTCTACAGGATAACTATTACTTTAGAAATAGTAAATGACATGTTATCATTTGTAGCGGCACTATTTGTAGGCGTACGGTGAATAAATACATCAATAACGCTTCCCCCATTTAATGACGATTGGTGTGACACTACACTGACTCCACCCGTCTTAAATCAAGCATTAGGCTACTAGAATGTATAAAACATGAAGATAAATAGGATTAGGGAAGAGTTCACAATGATAAATTACGAGGAGAGGAAGAAGTAGAACAAAAACGACCACGATTAACAAAGATGGTGATAGTAGTGAATAGTGATGATGATGATGATGATGATGATGATGATGATGGTGGTGGTGGTGGTGGTGGTGGTGGTATGATGGTGGTGGCGGCAACGTGGTTGTTGTTGTTGTTGTTGATGATGACGACGACGACGACGACGACGATGACGGTGGTGGTGGTGGTGGTGGTGATGGTGGTGATGGTGGTGGTATGGCAACGGGGGTTAAGTTGGCAGTGCTTATAGTGGTGGTTGTTTCTAGTGTTCCCATAGGGTAAAGGGTACAGACAATGTCGTTTCTGAAGATAGAGATAAATTATGCACTGTGTCTCATTTGAAATCGATACAACAGCTTTACATCTTTACGAGGGAATGACAGCGATATAGTACCTGAATAATACATCAGCAGGGTGTAATGGCTAATGAAACGGACATGATACAATCAATTCGATAAAACGATACCCCAAGGAAAAAGAGCAAGGCGTTCGATTTTCCTGTTGTGTTTATATTAACAAGAACAGTGAAAGTTTGATATAACCAAATACAGATTGATAATAACAAGAATAATTATAATTATTGGAAATAAACTGAGATGATATATAATTATTGCACACGTTATACAAGTATATACAAGACCTACTGATGTATACGCTAAAACATCGTATACACCGTGACAGTTGTTTATATATTAACAACGCTGAGGTGTTCCATGTAGAGCTCGAGCACGGCGTTCCAGATAAAGTGAATCAATGAATGCTACGTATTACGGGTTCTATTACTTTCCAAGTAAAGTACGGAGACATCCAAAGTGAATCAATGAATTCTAACGTATTCTGTCACTGTTACATAGATCCAGATAAAATTAATCAATGAATTCTAACATATTCTGTCACTATTACATAGACCCAGATAAAGTGAATCAATGAATTATAACGTATTCTGTCACTATTATATAGACCCAGATGAAATGAATCAATGAATTCTAACATATTCTGTCACTATTACATAGATCCAGATGCAATGAATCATAACATATTCTGTCACTGTTACATGGACCCAGATGAAATGAATCAATGAATTCTAACATATTCTGTCACTATTACATAGACCCAGATAAAATGAATCAATGAATTCTAACATATTCTGTCACTATTATATAGACCCAGATGAAATGAATCAATGAATTCTAACATATTCTGTCACTATTACATAGACCCAGATGAAATGAATCAACGAATTCTAACATATTCTGTCACTATTACATAGACCCAGATAAAGTGAATCAATGAATTCTAACATATTCTGTCACTATTACATAGATCCAGACAAAATGAATCAATGAATTCTAACATATTCTGTCACTATTACATAGATCAAGATAAAGTGAATCAATGAATTCTAACATATTCTGTCACTATTACATAGATCCAGATAAAGTGAAGCAATGAATTCTAACGTATTCTATCACTGTTACATAGACCCAGATAAAGTGAATCAATGAATTCTAACGTATTCTATCACTGTTACATATATCCAGATAAAATGAATCAATGAATTCTAACATATTCTGTCACTATTACATAGACCCAGATAAAGTGAATCAATGAATTCTAACGTATTCTATCACTGTTACATAGATCCAGATAAAGTGAATCAATGAATTCTAACGTATTCTATCACTGTTACATAGATCCAGATAAAGTGAATCAATGAATTCTAACGTATTCTATCATCGTTACATAGATCCAGATAAAGTGAATCAATGAATTCTAACGTATTCTATCATCGTTACATAGATCCAGATAAAGTGAATCAATCAATGAATTCTAACGTATTCTATCATCGTTACATAGATCCAGATAAAGTGAAACAATGAATTCTGACGTATTCTATCACCGTTACATAGACCCAGATAAAGTGAATCAATGAATTCTAACGTATTCTGTCACTGTTACATAGATCCAGATAAAGTGAATCAATGAATTCTAACGTATTCTATCACTGTTACATAGATCCAGATAAAATGAATCAATGAATTCTAACATATTCTGTCACTATTACATAGACCCAGATAAAGTGAATCAATGAATTCTAACGTATTATATCACTGTTACATAGATCCAGATAAAGTGAATCAATGAATTCTAACGTATTCTATCACCGTTACATAGACCCAGATAAAGTGAATCAATGAATTCTAACGTATTCTATCACTGTTACATAGATCCAGATAAAGTGAAACAATGAATTCTAACGCATTCTATCACCGTTACATAGACCCAGATAAAGTGAATCAATGAATTCTAACGTATTCTGTCACTGTTACATAGCTCCAGATAAAGTGAATCAATGAATTCTAACGTATTCTATCACTGTTACATAGATCCAGATAAAATGAATCAATGAATTCTAACATATTCTGTCACTATTACATAGACCCAGATAAAGTGAATCAATGAATTCTAACGTATTCTATCACTGTTACATAGATCCAGATAAAATGAATCAATGAATTCTAACATATTCTGTCACTATTACATAGACCCAGATAAAGTGAATCAATGAATTCTAACATATTCTGTCACTATTACATAGACCCAGATAAAGTGAATCAATGAATTCTAACGTATTCTATCACTGTTACATAGATCCAGATAAAGTGAATCAATGAATTCTAACGTATTCTATCATCGTTACATAGATCCAGATAAAGTGAATCAATGAATTCTAACGTATTCTATCACTGTTACATAGATCCAGATAAAGTGAAACAATGAATTCTGACGTATTCTGTCACCGTTACATAGACCCAGATAAAGTGAATCAATGAATTCTAACGTATTCTGTCACTGTTACATAGATCCAGATCAAGTGAATCAATGAATTCTAACGTATTCTATCACTGTTACATAGATCCAGATAAAATGAATCAATGAATTCTAACATATTCTGTCACTATTACATAGACCCAGATAAAGTGAATCAATGAATTCTAACGTATTATATCACTGTTACATAGATCCAGATAAAGTGAATCAATGAATTCTAACGTATTCTATCACCGTTACATAGACCCAGATAAAGTGAATCAATGAATTCTAACGTATTCTATCACTGTTACATAGATCCAGATAAAGTGAAACAATGAATTCTAACGTATTCTATCACCGTTACATAGACCCAGATAAAGTGAATCAATGAATTCTAACGTATTCTGTCACTGTTACATAGATCCAGATAAAGTGAATCAATGAATTCTAACGTATTCTATCACTGTTACATAGATCCAGATAAAATGAATCAATGAATTCTAACATATTCTGTCACTATTACATAGACCCAGATAAAGTGAATCGATGAATTCTAACGTATTCTATCACCGTTACATAGATCCAGATAAAGTGAATCAATGAATTCTAACGTATTCTGTCACTATTACATAGACCCAGATAAAGTGAATCGATGAATTCTAACGTATTCTATCACCGTTACATAGATCCAGATAAAGTGAATCAATGAATTCTAACATATTCTGTCACTGTTACATAGATCCAGATAAAGTGAATCAATGAATTCTAACGTATTCTATCACTGTTACATAGATCCAGATAAAGTGAATCAATGAATTCTAACGTGATTACTGTTACATGTAAAGCAAAGAGAGAGCCACATAAAGTGAATCAATGGAATCTATATGGTTCCTATATTATGATCTAATATATAAACCATACAGATACACTGTAGATCATGTTGTATATGACTAATGAGTCTACTTTATTTGTTTTCTTTGTAGGCACTCTGATATCAGCCTTCACGGTATTTTGTTGTGGTAAGACGGGTAATCCAGATCGAGCTCCATGTGTGGATTTTTGGTTGAATATCTTTTCGGCTTTTCTACAAATTGTCACCTTCCCTCTCATCGTTGGCTGGATTTGGAGTATTTTCTGGGGCATGACCTTTGTAACATTGTCCGGTAAGTTCAACATCATTTCTACGTTGGTGATTTCATCACACACCTGATTACTTAAATCACCTGGATATCAGTATTATTTCAAATACGAAGATCTATAAATATTCGAACTTGACCGTCGAATGCCAGCTCCATTGCTTCACAAGTAGTGTTCACACTGGACACCTATTATAAACTGAACTTGAACCTGGTTTTGCAGTTCCGCGAGCTATCTACTGTAATGCTAGTCTCGGTTACCCAGCCTCTCGCCACTGGGGGCTCTTCTACGAGACCACCCAGACGAGAGTCTGGGAAAACGAGACCATAATGCTGAATAAGGTGTTGCAGCTGCGCAGCAGTGGCCATGAGCTTCAGTGTGAACACACTAGTACAAATTGTAGACAGAAGGGCAACATGCAAATTGCTGAAGCGACACGTGCACCAAATATGAAATGTTGTTTTCTGAATATGGAACGGCAGACAGATTACGAATTAATGATGAATTGATGACGTAAGCACAGACAGATTACGAATTAATGATGAATTGATGACGTAAGCACAGACAGATTACGAATTAATGATGAATTGATGACGTAAGCACAGACAGATTACGAATTAATGATGAATTGATGACGTAAGCACAGACAGATTACGAATTAATGATGAATTGATGACGTAAGCACAGACAGAGTACGAATTAATGATGAATTGATGACGTAAGCACAGACAGATTACGAATTAATGATGAATTGATGACGTGGCACAGACAGATTACGAATTAATGATGAATTGATGACGTAAGCACAGACAGATTACGAATTAGTGATGAATTGATGACGTAAGCACAGACAGATTACCAATTAATGATGAACTGATGACGTAAACACAGCGAGATTACGAAATAATGATGAATTTATGACGCAAACACAGAACGAATACGAATTAATGAAGAATTGATGACATAAAAACATAGAAAAGATTACGAATTAATGAAGAATTGATGAGGCCATCAACATATAGAAATGTTATGAAGAAATGATGAGTAGGTGACGTAAACACAGAAAATTTATGAATTAATGACGAATTGATGACGTAAACACAGCGAGGTTACGAATTAATGACGAATTGATGACGTAAACACAGCGAGGTTACGAATTAATGAGGAATTGTTGACGTAAACACACAGAAAGATTACGAATTAATGATAAATTGATGACGTAAACAGAAAGATTACGAATTAATGATAAATTGATGACGTAAACAGAAAGATTACGAATTAATGAAGAATTGATGACGTACGTAAACACAGATTACGAATTAATGATGAATTGATGACGTAAACAGAACGATTACGAATTAATGATAAATTGATGACGTAAACAGAAAGATAACGAATTAATTATGAATTGATGACGTAAACACAGAGAGAGACTACGAATTAATGAAGAATTGATGACGTACGTAAACACAGATTACGAATTCATGACGAATTCATGACGTAAACAGAACGATTACGAATTAATGACGAATTGATGACGTAAACAGAACGATTACGAATTAATGACGAATTGATGACGTAAACAGAACGATTACGAATTAATAATGAATTGGCGTAAAAACAAAGAGAGACTACGAATTAATTATAAATTGATAACGTAAACACGTGGAATATATACGTATGATATAACATGAAGCCCAGTTTGACAGACAGTCGGGTCGGAAGTATTGCTTTGGTGGCCAAATATTTCATCCACGGTTTGTTTTCTCCATAGTAATTCCTAGCTGATACAAGAAATGAATTATTCGAGAATAGAGTTCTGTATCAGGTTCCACTACACAATGAATCACTACGTACATACAGTATAACTATAGTATGACCAATAGCATGACACAGTATCCCCAGTATACTGCCATTTTTATATGCGAGGCAATTTATTCGTCGAAAAAAACACCAATGTACAAATAAGACATGCTACATTTATGAATTTTAACTATCTAATTTGTATGTTCGGTATATTGTAAGTTTATAAGGTTGGACGTGGCTATTTGTTGATATGGTCACATGGGAATTGTCAACAAAAAGAAACAAACAAACAAACAAACAAACAAACAAACAAAGCCAATAGTAGTATATGGAGACTAGTTTGCGATTATCTCCACCCTGCCCCCCCCCCTCTGAATTAACCACTACGATATCTGTCTCATCCATATGTTGTTGTGTTTAAGAATGTCGTTTGTCAATTCATCAGTGGTAAAGCTACTTTGCAATTATGATATCCTCTGGGAACAAGGTGCGTACGATACGTGTCTTGATGTAATTACAGACATTCTGTAATTGAGATAAAACGTGTACAATAGGAGATATGGGGACAATACTTCAAATCTTTACTTTTATTTGACTATTTTGAATAATAAAAGATTTTCGGTTTCATTATTATTCATCTTTCCCCGTGAAGTCGACACATTCAATAAAAGCTGTGTAGTTAGCGCGCTCCCAAAACGACAAACCTGATTGGCTGCCATTGACGACTTTGGGGGCGTGCTAACATACTTATATACATAGTTCTGAATGCTTAAGGTAGAGGGAGATGCGTAATGAACCAGAAATCCCTTGATTTATATTTGTTTACTTAACGGATTTGCTTCAAGACTTCCACAAATGGACCTTATATTTGTCCTCCAAATATGTGTTTTGCTTTGGACAAATGTTCTGATGAAAATAAGACTGGTTTTCACTTTTTGTCCTTGAAGTTAATCCCTGGGTAAACGTTTACTCAGTGAACACTGCGAGAACCCCCCCCCCCCCCCCATGGTGCGTGAAGCTCGCGTCCCTCATGCACATCTATATTTCTAACTTTCACTTTTATTTTCAGTCAAAAACCTTGCAGAAAGATGCGTCATAACATATCATGCGTATACACATACTACAGCTCGATTCGACGATTGTAATGATAGTTACGGTCTATGAATTAATAACTGTCTAAGATTTAATAACTGTGAAAATTATAGCAATGGTTATGAATGAATGGATATTACATCGAAAGCCGATATAATGTACCGTGATAATTGAGATTTACTGCCTAACTTCTAATTTGCGATCTCATTTCTATTGCAGCTGAATACAAAAGGGCCCGCAAATTGCAGAAAAAGCGGCGTCTTCGAGCTGATTCGAGAGTGAGTGGCGCAGGAGGTCAATCTTCCGAATGAAGAACACGATCTTCATTTGACTTGGAAACAATGTCATCACGCTGTCCATAAGAAGTTAATTTTACGCTCGGATGAGTTCAAAGACGATGATGACAGGGCATTTCAATTTTCATCCGTATCGTCGTCGTCAGATGTCTATCACAATGTCAAAGGGAATAGACAAAAAATCGCAATTTTTGAAGGACGATGAGACATTTTCTTCCCAGGATGTATCATCGGGACGGTCCTTATTTCATTAACCACATGCCATCATATCAACACTGCCAGTCGTAGTAGAGTTGTTCATATCAACACCAAATACTTTCCCATTCTCTCAAGCCAGAACGTTTGTGGGTTTTTTTTTGCTTGGGCAATAAAACAAATCCTGACTGTGCCACAAAGAGGCCTGGTAACTTTTTACGACGATGTGTGTTTTACCGATGCCGCAAAGGGGCATGTATTTTTTTTTACGACGACGATACTTTCCAAGTCATTTCTTCAGGCGAATACGTTTCGCAGGACACAATGAATCGTTATTTGACCGCCATGTGATTTTATTACGATTTGATTTTTCGAAGTCTTCGGCTAGACCTACGTACGTACGGCTTTGCCTTTCCATTTCACAAGGACAAAGGGCCCGATCTCATTTGCATAACGATGACGGTCGCCGAGAATCACACCTGAACTAGCTACATGTAGTTATGGTATACGGTGGACATTGACTGAGACTGAACGTATATACCACGCTACTGGAGTATTATCGTGAAAGTATTTCACCTTTTGTATTTCTAATCACTTTATGGTTGATGATAGTTTTTGTAACGGTACTGTGAGAACACATACTAGTGTCTTAATGCTAAGTTTTGTTACTAGAAGTTCAAACATAAAATATATTAATGTGATGTGTCTCGGTTGTATTTCGCAAATATCTTACGCATGATAACGTATGGAAACATTGTGTGTGACCGAAATGAAGTTGAAGATATCCAGAATATTGGAGGATACTTCCTACATCGGCATGAATTCATCACCTGGACAACCTAATAGATGTAAAAAAAAATTGTCAATATTGAAAAAAAAAGGATTTTTAAGTTGAAGAGAATGTACAGCGGACTGCTGATGAAATATACAATATTCCTATCTGCATCTAGCATTTGTGCTCTGTTGTTTTTTTCGTTCGAGATAACTCTATGTGTCTGCATTCAATAGACGCAACGGTTTGTTGCCTAGCTTTATCTCAGAGATGATCACAGATTTCGATTGGACACAATCTTTACTGCATTAACATTTGCCATACACGGAGAATAGCTTGCTGTGTTACCTCAGATATATATATATATATATATATATATATATATATATATATATATATATATATATATATATATATATATATATATATATATATATATATATATATATATATATACACACATGTAATAGTCTGAGTGGTTACGTATCACCCCTGGATTTTGCTTTGTCTTATCAACGGAAATGAACTTTATCACGTTTAGAGTTCGAGAAGTACTCGCCAACATCTAAATACACATGTACACAGTTAGACACAAGCGTCTTGAAAGACCATTTTGCTATTCAAAGTTTGCAGGGAATGGAATTGAATTATCGTGGATATTTCAACAACGTACTTGGCATTTCTTTGGCAAGACAGAATAACGTTTGACTCATACCATCCCACTCAAACTCAAGCAAATGACCGTGACAGTATACTTGGAATGTTGAATGACAGGGCCAGGTTTTGAAAAGAGGCACACACTATAACTGGGTGATTTTGCCGTTATATTTTTGTTTTACATTATAAACTGTTATATTTTGTCGACTTAATGTAACATATATTCAAACATATCTAGCAACTTTTCTGAAGTCTCACTAGCCCGGACAGCCTAGCTACTATCAGCCTTCCTCATTGTTCGGCAACCTTCCGAAGCGCAGTCCGAGGTCTTGCTACATGCAAAATTACAATTCCATTTCAGAACCCAGACAAGTAAGACACTTGTACACAGACACATATCTACACCATTTTACTAATCTAGACAGACTCTCATTTACGTCACGTATTTACGTGTATATATTAGTCTTAGCTTATATGCACTCATTCTGTGCAACTACACAACCAAAAAAGTGCCAGTTACACAACTTGTGACTTTCAGAACGAAACTGTTGTTTCTGATTTTCTCGAACATTTAAATAAGGCGGTGTTTTCGCTTCGAACGTTGGGCCTACTAATGTACTGGGCCTGCGCTGTGCGTTGTTTCTTTTGCCGGTTGTCTGCATAGTTTCATATTGTGAATGTCGTTATGACGTTAAGACTCAAAAAGAAAACTCTGCTGGCTAAGTTTTGTCAAGTACAGGTCACAGCCCAATGAGAGACCTTTTTCACAAAGCCCACATCTATTTATAAAGAAATCTCTCCGCATGTATGATGTTATGTATGGACGCTGAAGTTGATTTCCACTGGGGGGGGGGGGGGCTACGAAAGTTCTTGGCTCATTTCGGAGGGCCATGAAATTCTTTTTAGAGCGCGGGGGGGGGGGGGTGCGATAAAAATGTTCACCAAAATAATTTCTCCCCCCCGCCGTAAATTTTGACTCCAGCCTTAACCGAGGATTCACAATTCTGTGACTTTCCGTGTTAGATTCTTTTGAATGTAAAACTGATATTTTCAATTATTGCTATCTGTGCCAATTAAAAACAACAGCACATTTCGTCCGAAGTTTCATCCCTCCTGGTAATGAATAGCTATAGGTTTTTGATAATGTATTAGTCGTAAAAAGTACTCTAAGTATGTATGTGTGATATTATGTTCAGTAAAGGGTATCCAACACAGGGACACGTATTATTACTTACATTGTTGTTGTTTCCCTAAGGAAAATATCACACGAATCCTACTACTACAAATGTATCAATACGACGCTCTATACAAGTGTTCTTTCCACAAAGGTAGGGGAAATATATTCAAGTGAAAACGTATCAATGATACTCTAAGTAGACACGACAAACAACTATCTAAGCAGTACTACGCGTCCCTATGATCCGACATAACGAGTTGCGTTTCTTGATTTACCATCTCTCATTCTAATATAATTGAATAAAGCACGTTGTTGTACTAAAAAAAATACTTTTGCAGAAAGTTTGATTATTTAAGGTTATGAGGACATTGTGTGTACACGAGATATCTTGTAATTAAACTTTCTCCCATTGCACTACAAATCGCCACATACCGCCAATTTATACCAAAAGATCTCAAAAGTAACACAGAATTGAATCTGTATTTTGTTTCAGTAAGTTTGAGTCTTCAAGCCAACCGAAGTACAAAATAGCATTTGTGGACAACTATATTCCAGAGTCTTGTATAATTACGGACACTATATGCATGATAAGACGGGCTAAGGCCCTACAAAGACTAGAAATTTGATATTTCGTACACAGAGACATTTATGGTACCTTTAGTGTATCTGCTCGCAATGATACTCCCTAGGTTTGTGTTTATGATGTGTGTGTTATTTGTTGATGTAGTTGTTTTAGATGGGGTGGCAGTGGTGGTGGTGGTGGTGGTGGTGGTGGTGGTGGTGGTGGTGGTGGTGGTGATCATGATCATTACCTTTGTATTTGTAACTATAGAATCTTTCGAGACATTACTCTACAACACCATTTGCAGAGTGAACATCATTACATATATGTATGTATGTACGTATGTATGTATGTATGTATGTATGTATGTATGTATGTATGTATGTATGTATGTATGTATGTATGTATGTATGTATGTATGTATGTATGTCTGTCTGTCTGTCTGTCTGTCTGTCTGTCTGTCTGTCTGTCTGTCTGTCTGTCTGTCTGTCTGTCTGTCTGTCTGTATGTATGTATGTATGTATGTATGTATGTATGTATGTATGTATGTATGTATGTATGTATGTATGTATGTATGTATGTATGTATGTATGTATGTATGTATGTATGTATGTATGTATGTATAATACCGAGTCTGTGACTTTTCACAGATGTTTAGAAGAGCGCGGATGTGATTATTACTGCTGGTACACTACTAGAAATAGAACACAGAGCAAAACTGTAGTGAATGTTTACCAGACATATAGGCCTGATTGATTACATTACACTCCTGTGATTCAGTTAACTGGAACGGGAGTAAGAGAAATGATGGCATGAAGCTGAACCAAAATAGAATGTGGGATGAACTATGATGAGTTTGCCATGAATACTTAGTACTCTGTGTCCAGCCAACATGTTATCAACCAGTATGCAAAGTTTAGAATGCAGTTAGCGTCAGTTTGATAACAGCACCATCTGTTAAATATTATCATCAATTCTACTTTAATGACAATTCGTTGCATTTCAATCTTGTGCACGACCTGTAAAATCTTGATGTAATCCCATGTAGCTAAAGAACAGGGTGTCTCCAATAGTCGGATGTACAGGCTGGTGAAAAGGGTCTAATGTCGCTGCTATTAAAACGTAAAACGGTGTTTGAAGCCCACGATTTAGTCGCAGCACACCCACTCTGAGAACGGAATCTCTGATTAAAAAAAAAGCGATGGATTCTATACATAGAGTTTCACCTATACATCCATGTTTACACTTTCATGTGTACAGCCTCCGGTGCAGTTCAGAATCCATATCCTTTAATTGAAAATATAGCAATATATAAACTACAGGTAGAGCTTTGTAGTTGTAATAATATCAGACGACATACGATTTTTTGCTGCGGGCGAAAGTCTTAAGTTTGAATTTACGTGAAGTAATCGTATGCTGTGTACGTCATGGTTATATGTCATGGGATTACAGTACTAGGTTACAGTTGCAATAGTAGTTTTCCCTTTGTATATCGTTGTTATATGCATTGTAATTTAGAATTGTAGTTGTACGTACGTACGTACATACACTCATACATACATACATACATACATACATACATACATACATACATACATACATACATACATACATACATGCATACATACATACATACACACATGCATGCATACATACATGTCATACATACATACATACATACATACATACATACATACATACATACATACATACATACATACATACATACACACACACACACACACACACACATCTACTACCTTTAACACAACCTGCAGTTTCGATGGTTGGTGATTTACCGGATATAATTAGCTTTTTCTCATCGCGATTATTCCCCTCGGGTTTTGTGTTCCATTGAGAGTTATATCCGATTGGATGACACACAATATGCTGTATAACAAAACTAAAGTTCTTTTCATTCGATCTCAATTCAGCCATGCACCTGACCCCGTTCATCACATCAGTCACATCCGCTCGCAACCTTCGACCGTTACGAGTTTAGGGACCGGACAGAATTTACGGCAGGGGGGGGGGAGAAATTATCTCTGACTTGGTTTTTTTCCTGGCCCCCCCCATCCACTGTGACCAAAATTTCACAGCCCCCCCTTTCAAAAGTATAAAAATTTCATGGCCCCCCCCCCAAAAAAAAAGAAGAAAAAAGTGCACAATATCCTGCCCCCTACAATAACTAAAAAGAGTACATTTTTTTTGTTACTGTAGCACAACTGTAATATTTCTTTTGGTACTACTATTATGTTACTATTTCAGCCCAAACAACTTGTAGAGGAAGTTTTTTTGAAAACAAAACAAAATAAAACATTTTGACCATACATGTAATCATACACATGTGGTATAATCTTGTTTATTTCCCAACTAGACACCATAAGTAGTCATCACTTAATACCAAGGCATTTGATGTGGTGGTTTTAACTGTCATTCACTGATACATACACAGAAACACAGACACAGAGTAAACACACATTCACATGCGTGATTTGTGAAAAACTGTAGTGGGGACATTTGTGGGGAGTATCTAAGGACATCACATCACCTACATAGTGTATTCAAATATCTATTTATACTCATAACACAATAACTATCTAATGTCAGACATTTGTGATGTCATGAAGTGCTAGCAAACTAAGGATTTTATGCACACTGAGGTCTGACAAATATAGCTTTCACTTTCCTACACCAAATGCATTACCAATACACATGTAAATGTAAGACATTTGTGACTTCATGAAAGTGCAAAGAAATTCAGAATGTTGTGGAATACTTAGATGTAATCAATATGCTTTCAGTTCCAAAACCATACATATTTAAACCTATAGTGTCAGGCATTTGTGACTTCATGATGGGGACAGCAAATTCAGAATTGTATTCAATACACTGTACAGTGATCAGATGAGTATTACTCACAGTTTTCTAAACCATTCACATTAAGCTTGAAGTGCAGTGTCAATGATGAATAGCCTTTGCAATACAATCCCTTTATTCATAATCTTGAATTTATACTTTTAACTGTTTTTAGTGAGCAACTTGTGGATAAGGTTGTAGGAAAATACGGCCAGAAGGCAACTACCAAAGTTAGTGCAAAGTCACTGATGAAAAAACACTTAACACCACGCAGACATCTAAATGCTTTACAATATTTAGTACAGATAGATGCATTTGATGATGCTGAGGAGGGAAATAGTTTAATTTCACTGGTTTTAGATAGAAAGAAAGACAAGTCTTGCCTCACATCTTCAGACTCTAGTGAGTCTGAGAGTGAAACTCAAGAATAGTGTCAAGGAAAGAAATAAAACACCTATCTAAATTAATCTGGCCAGACGTTTTTGTATTTACATTTTTCACCAAAAGGTCACTTTTTAATCACATAAATTACAGGTCCTATGCTAGTATATTACCATATATATATATGTATGTGTGTGTGTGTGTGTGTGTGTGTGTGTGTGTGTGTGTGTGTGTGTGTGTGTAGGTAGGTAGGTAGGTAGGTAGGTAGGTAGGTAGGTAGGTAGGTATGTATGTATGTATGTATGTATGTATGTATCCTTGATGGTAATTACACACTGAACCTGTTTCCACAGTGCTAAAATGTATGTATGTATGTATACATATGTGTGTGTGTAAGTGTGTGTGTGTTGTGTGTGTGTGTGTGTGTGTGTGTGTGTGAACAACTTGGAGTATATAAGAGTAATTCAGGGTGTATCAAATTAATCTTGAGTAGTGTTTTTATGCTTCACTAAATAGGTACATACAAACGTACACACTTCCATTTTAATACATAAATGAAAGTGTAGACATTCAATATTAAAGGCGATATCAAGTGCTATCTCATGCAATGCTAAATTTTCTAACATATTAATTTTTTTCAATGACAAAATATTTCGCGGCCCCCCTTTCAAACCATGAGAATTTTCATGGCCCCCCCTTCAAGCCTCCCATTTTTTTCATGGCCCCCCCAATTTCTCCCCAGGCCCCCCCTCTGCCGTAAATTCTGTCCGGTCCCTTAATCATCGTGCAAATATCAAAGAAATGAAAAAAGAAAAAAAAAGAATGGTCTTCATCAATACAGTTCAAGTCTACAGGTTTCTGAATGCTCTTACTGTCTTCCACTCGATTTGTAGAGAGCCATGAGTTGAATATCTTAGAACACAACTTCATATGACGGGCGAGCAGGGGGAGACATGGGGCTCCTAGAGGAAAAGTAATTATTAATTAATGGCAATATGCTTCCAAAATGGATGTTTTTCATAAAAATCATTTTCATATTCAAGAAATGTCAGCCATCCTTGAGTAAATAGTAGAAACGCCATTTAAAAAGTCAAACAAAGCAAATGTCAGTAAATATAGTTAGATGTAAATAAATAGTAAATAAATGTACACTAAAGGACTAGTCAACCTCTTTTATCAAGCATCATCCGCCAACCGCGCCAGTGTACGTAACGAGCGGTACAGCGCCCCCAACGACAAGTTTATTCTTATTCCCGCCAGTGGGTCTGCCGGTGTGTGATACCTCAGATCACTAGTATCCCAGAACACCACTATAGTGGTCTAAGATGATACACACAACAGTCCCAACACTACATTTGTCGTAAGTATACCAAGGCCTTGATCTATGGTATACCATGCATGCGCATCCTTTTCGCCGAAAATAAAATACCTTGGCGGTACAGCCCTGTCTAAAATTTGTCTGAGCACATTGGCTACCGAATATTGGTTCGCTTCAGCATTTGTAAGGTTTGCACGACTTTACTCTATTCTAGACACCTCTCCAACATTATGTAGCTTGTCCTTCTCCCCGTTCTTCAAATTCAGACAACTACCTACTCCTTTAATAGAACAACAGATAGACGTTGTGCTTTCACTCATCACTGCATACTACTCCGCATGCACCCATTCTAGAACTCTGTCCCAAAGCACTAGACAGCCTACCACCAGCAGAAGAAATATTTTTTCACGAGAAACCCCTTTAGTTGTAAAAAGACACACGTTGAGTAGGGAAATTAATTCCATGAGAAATTAAAATAAACTGTTCCTCGATGTGACAATTAAAATGACACTACAGCAATAAGGATGCCAAATTGAGAATTTTTTTAATTCGTAAAACAATTCTACTGTGTTTTCCTACTTTTATAAAAAACTACGTGAAACAGCACATACCAAGTCCATTTATGTATACCTCAATACATAGCAAAAGGCTAGGAAGTGTCTATAAAAGATCATTGTACGTACAATAACAAACATTTTACACATATTATTATTATTATTAATATTATTATTTAATTATTATTTACATGTTATTGAGTAACAAACAATGACTTGTTATATGTTGTTTCACATAATTTCTTCCGAAAGAAAACATAGTAATGATGTTTCATCAAAATTATAACGTTTCACACAGTGTCATTTATTCTAGGTTCTTTCCGACGGCGATTTTTTCGACATCAGCCACCCTTCCCCCATAAACCACCGCTCGTCTAACTGTTCTATATTTTTAGGTCCACAGCTTTTAGCAATGGTGAGTTTTTTATTTATATGTTGGTTAAACTGTGTGGCATTAGCCATTTCTTGTGAAGTTTAAAACTTTTCAATTTCCAACGATATTACTATAAACGTAAGGTCGCCAACACTACTCCGTAGAGGGCGTAGTCAATTTTCATCACACCCCGATATTATCGTGTACATCAAGTTGTACAAGGATAGCACCGCATGAGTGGGTCATGTTGTTATTCATATTCACGTGTGTTGTTTATTCCAATTGATTTTCAGGATTGCAAACAGTGACTATAGTAAAGGACACATTGAGAAAATAAGATAGATCTGTCATGTATTATTAACAAATTAAATTTGACCGGAACTAATACTGAACTACAAGGTCCCTGTCCATTTCAATGAGGAAAATGAGTATAATGTATTCTATTATTAATCCAGAAAAATGATCACGTGATCAATAAAGATCACTGTAAATTTTAATTTTAATGATCAACGGTGACACAAGAAATTAACGGCCGACAGAGTGTATCTCACCTAAAGTTAGTCATGGTCAATGCCCTAGTAGTCTTGGTATTTATGATGTAAATGTTACACCCTCACACGTGGTGATTTTTATAGAAATCATTTTCCTTTATGTCCGTAAAACATTAAACAATTACCACCGTGGTGAAAACATTTCCACCGCAGAGTGAATAATTTTCACCGCGGTGAACGCATTACCACCACGGTGTAAATAATTTCCATCGCGGTGAAAACTTTTCTACCATGGTGGGAATAATTGTTGTAACATGGTGTAATGCAAACAAACTCACTATTAACCATCTCAAAACAAATTACATTGTCTTTCGAACAAACGAAAGAAAAGTTGCTCTTTGTGGAAGTCTACACATCAACAACAAGGAAATTAATGAAGTTGATGAAACTTGTTTTGTTGGTGTCATCTTAGACAAAAATCTTAACTGGTCCAAACATGCATACAAAGTGAACTCTATTGTGAGGAAAAAAGTTGGCATTATCTTTCGACTGAGTCAGTTTATACCACAAAGTATTCTCTTATTAATTTACAAAACTTCCATACAACCACATACGTTTATGGCCTTGAGGTCTGGGGCTCTACATACCGATCACATCTGACCTGTATCCTCACTTCTCAAAAAATGGCAGCCAGAGCTACAACTTCCAGTGATCGTACAGTAGGCTCCAATCAACTATTCAATCAATTACACATTCTAAATATATTTAACCAACATAAACTTCAAATTTGCACTTTTATGTACGACTTGCTCAACGGTAACTTGCCACATCATTTCACACAATATTGTTCATTTCCCACTCACTATTATAATACACGTTACAAAATTAAGGGCAATATTTCAATCCCAAGGATAAACACTGAAATAGGTAAATTTACAATGTCATACACAGGAGAAATACACTGGAACAACTTACCTCTTGATGTTAGGTCCAAATCATCGAGGAATGTTTTTCGTAACTCACTAAAAGATTTTCTTCACCTGATGTGAATATACTGCAACTCATGTTGATGTACAATGTATATATTTTCATAGATGTTTAGGGGTTTTTTTCACTGCCCTCTTTATACTTTGTCATGTATTTATTATAAATTTTATTTACAGTGTCTAAGGAGACAGACTTGATTAGCAAGTAGCTATTTTTCTGGTCTCCTTTTACCTACGTCAAAACATGTATTATTTATTTTGTCTACAAATGTAAATTTAATAAGTAGGTAATAAAGGAGATATATATAATTTCTACCGTGGTGGAAACAATTTCTACCATAGTGGATATTATTTCAGGTTGATTTTGAATTTCCGACATTTTCACTCTGTTTCTTTATTTTTCTATTTTCCTCATTTTCAGTTTTGGACTTCAACAATCAACTGAAAAAAAATCACAGGTGAAAACGTCGGAAATTCAAAATCACCCAATGGCACTAACAAGCCACCGTAGAACTGCCCAGGTACAACAGAGTCATAATTCTCTGAACACCAGCCACCCGTACATATGGCCTTCAATTACGACTATATATCTCTATTTAATTTGACCAAAACCCCGTGACCAATCTGAGACTCGAGCTCTCCTTTGTACATGAAATGATGGTGTCATTTATTCTAAAAAAAAAAAAAAAAAAAAAAAAAACATTCACTGGTCGAACTCAATGTATAGAACTATAGGTCTTATGGAAATCCAAGATGGCGGCCCCCACTCCGACCCATGACCATTTTGTTTTTAAACAAAGTGCTGTAGTAGGCAACAGGTGGTATGCGTCTAAGTTTCTCGACAGCTCTGTCAAGAAGTTCACGAGATGACAAAAATAGGTTAAATATTGACATATCAAATGGTGAGCGAATTACAGCATACGTGTCATAGTTTTCATCTGTCGTGAACTATTTCCAGTTGAGTAAATTTGGTTTGCAATTTAAGTGTACATGCTTTAGTGTTATCATGAATGTTTCACTTTAAATTAGTCTGGATGTCAACGTGGTCTCATAAACGCGGTCATAAACTAGTCTACTACAGTCTAGTCCCTATACCGTAACGGTAGAGACCTCGTTGGCATACAGATTAAGACTACTATGAATAGACCACGTTTTTATCTCTCTCGTTTCACACCGTCACAAGTCAATCACGGTACATTGCAGGACGGCACTCGTTTCAGTCGCTATATTGTATATAGTCCTATCTTGGAGTGATTATACTGTCAGTATAATTAATCCAAGGTCCTTTACACCATAGACAATGTATATGTACACACGTAGTCATGTGGTTGACATGGTAACATGGCAAAAGAGGGAAGAAAGCCTTAAAGGCTCATATAAACGTTGTTCACTATAAAAAGATGTCATTGTGCCCAACTTGAATCATGACAAATGTGACGTGACCATTGTGTTTAACAATGTAAGAAGTCATTGCATGTATCTATCTGTAGGAACACTCTAGGCTATGTCCAGACACAGGTCAGGTATTTCTACTCTGAGGCTAGGGTCATTCCAAACTCTATCCAACACGTACACACCGAACTTTATGCAAATTATTCTTTGTAAGATGTAATTTTATTTTCGTTTAAGTACCTATTTTAAAATGTATGTATTCAAATACCTAAAACGCTTTTTTTAAATAAATGTATTTTACATTTGTTTTCAAATTTCAAATTGCAAAAAAATTCAGCAATCGACATATGATATATTGCCAACTACCGAATTACTGGTAGAGATAATTCCCTAGTAATTAGGTAGTAAAGTTACGTAATGTGTCGACATGACAGATACACTACGTCACTGTTGCTATGTTACAATTGAAATGAACACAATTGGGGGGAAAGTTATAACTTTTCAATGGCCTAAGGTACAATGGCGACAACGTAATATGGACACCTTTTCGTTCAGTGTCTTATTTAAGCTGAAGAAGCGAAAAAAAATCACAACACTGTAACTCACGTTTCTGAGATACAACAAATAGTTTACACCGATACTGGGGGAGGGGGGAGTGGGGGTGGTTAGAAACTACACATGTCACGGTATATCTCTCAGTCGACCGCTCAATACTCATTAAAGGTTACGCAAGATTCACTGCTTTCTCTGTCTACATCTCTCCATTTTATGGTAAGGCTTACTACTCAATGGTATTATATTGTATTGTATTACATCTTTAATTATTCACCAGTCCTGTAGTTGGCTTTCATCCAACATCGCTGTGAAAATGGCGTGAAAGAAAATTCAAATTTTATACAAAATTATGTCATCAGTTAGGGACAATCAGAAAAGACGCTGTTCAACGAAGGGGGGGGGGACTGTATAAATAACGGAATTATTTTTTGGTTCGCCTAAAGTTTTAAACCGATACGGGATTGAATGTATACCATAACAGTCCGATTGATCGATTGATCGATTCTATCAAGATTGACTCAATTTTAATTTAGATTTTTTTTTCAATATTCTATTTCTCATCTACTGTTAAAATAATTAATCACTCGTTCTTGTTAACATTTACAACACTCATAATGTTATCTGTAATTTACCGATTACGTTTTCTGGCTGTCTACGATCTGCCGTGACAATAAAACGGTCGAAATAGCATCAAATTACATGTGATACATATATTTCATATCTTTCAGAACAGATATTATATTGCTTGGTATAATGTGTGTTGGTTGCTATTTGTACTGTTTTCGCTGACACGTGATGGTAACTGTAGTAAAACCGACGATGCAAGCACACAATAAAGGTACAAGTAAACGATACCCAGTTGTAAAGTGATAGTGTTTAAAACGATCAACATGTTTTCCAACCGGAACCGTGACGTATACGTTTATTGTCATTCGCTATGGAGACGGTAAGGTGTGTGGGTCATGAGGCCTGAGGGTGGGGAATTTATCTAACCTGACGGACTAAATAGTAACGAAGTGAAATGGTAAACATGATTTCCTCATAGAGAAGTTTTTCCTTACTCTCAGCGAGACCATGACTGATTTTTAATATCAACCCCATTACATATAGATTCACGCTTTATTTTCATACCTCAATACCCGAGTTTCTCCTCAGGCTGTAACTATGTCAGTAAATCTTACAGATCTCACGAGGGGTTTTATTAGGGATTTTCTGCCAACAATATGACGAAATGCGAAGACGTGAGAATACGTGTTCCAAATCTGACCTTGTGGTTGATTATAACGGGATACTTATATAAATGAAATCACGGGTAAAACTTCCAAAACACCAAGCTAAATCAAGTAATTCGAGAGTCCTGAATAGGTATGATGTAAGCGTTAAGCAGGGATATGATTCTTATATATTCCACTAGTCCCATCGATCCACCCCCTGTCTTGATAATTTGATATCTAAATATTGTTTGACAAGGCGGTCTACTAAAATCACTTAGACGTTAGAGACTTGAAAGGATAAAGGACACTCCATATAACGATTGTACACATATTCTTTTGACTTCTACAGTCAGACGCTGGAGTTGGTCAACATCGACCCTCTTGATACCAAACATATTATAATTGTGGATTTGTAAGGTGTTCCTATTTTAAACTTTAGGTAAACACAGACTCCAACATCTCGGTGACAGTACTACTCACAGACACGTTACTTGTCTGTGTACTACTATAGGTTGTCAAAGGTCGCTTTCAAGCGTAGAATCGGTTGAAAAGAAAACAGACCCGTCTTTACTGCAGTGGTTAGTATGGTTGATATACTAGTATTGTGGGCTGGTGTCGTTGTTTTTTTTTTATCTACTGTAACTCTTTACATTTAACATTCATTTCCTTGCCTTTTTGTATGACCATTTATGACCTGTTCACGGGCCTAAGTTTTTTTTTTTTAAAACGTATGTAATTTTACGTAATTTGAACCCATGTAACCATGGTCACTCATTTGTTGTCAATAATCCTCTGTTATTACTCAGACCACCAAAAATAGGGTTATTATTAGAACAACATGATGGCAATTATAGTGTCACTGTGAACGACTAAATTCGACGACAACTATTAGAGGTACTAGTGTTTAGCATTATCAGTTTCGATAAAATGTAAAATGGAGTTGTCAAAACTAACCTTCTAGCATAAAAACTACAGGTGGTTTCCAAGACAGTTATGGATGGTGTATACGGTAACCTACAACGTGTAAGTACCTTTAGCATGACTACTGCAAGACTGTCCCATTTATAGTGAAATTATTTAAGTACGTGTACTTTATTTAAATGCCAAAATTAGAAGTGAAGAAAGTACACGCTACAAGCCACTGGAGTACAATACATATGTCAACAAGTAAACATTTCCTAGCGCATACCATAATACAGTGTACTACTAGAACAGCCAGCGCAGCGAGAACATGACTTCGAACGTGATGTGAGGGAGCAGGCGCAAAAATCACTAGTCTGTTCCTCGTCTAATCTAAAAATGGGCGTTGAACCAACACAATCTTATGAGGCTGTGCCGCGCCTGGCATGGCATGTGCATTCATAGTCAAAGTACGTCTTAACATACGCACCATCATTAAAGGGCAACTTTAAGATATAGTCTACAGATAATGCAAACAAATGGCAGGATTATAGGAAACTATGATGAAGACTCGTGTTACTGTGCAGTTGAATCGTCACAAATAAATTAAAACTTTGTAATAGTTCCAAACATTAAAGGTACACATAACCACACGCTGTGTTAATATACGTTCTGAAACCCTCCGAGTCATATATAGATTATATGGTATCCAGCTTCATTTCAAACACAGTAATACTCTCAGACAACTGTTCATACGTCCTAAAGACCCCATTCTACCTGGTGAAGTATGTGGTCCCATTTATCATATAATGTATGTATGAGGCCTGACAACTCAGCCTGTACAGATGACTACATTGGTGATACGGAAAGAACATTGAAATCCATATTTCAGGAGCACTGACATCCTAGTTGTGCATCATCGAAAATTTCCAAACACATCCATAAAGACTGTCCTGGACATAGAATTGACAGGGAGGATGTTTTCCATCCTGGATATGGAACCAGACTGGTTTGTTAGGAGAATCATAGAAGCCATATCCCATTAGAACCATCGCTAAACAGAGACGCGATACACTTGACTAATATTCTGAAGTCACTTTTGCGTAAACAACAAGTGACTTCACATTCCTGAAGAAGACACGGCTAAGGACTCAGGTCCGGTCGAAAGTTAGGATTTATCCAAGTGTTGTAGTGCAGTACAACATTTAATTTATTTATAATTATAGGAAACCATGGCGACACGACATACTGCTCGTCATGTAAAAACTTTTGGCCTGCCAGTGCTTTTCACTTTATTACAGTAAATGTTACAAAATGAGTACTGTACCTTTGTTATCATCTTGCAGTCGTGCATGTGTTACATAAGCATATAGCCTCCCACTATCACACGACTGTACACATTGGGATTTCATCATCTTTTGAAATGTCATAAAATGAACCCCATGTTCATGATGGTTTTTAAATCTTAACCGTGACGTATAAGCTTATTCCTATGTAACACTTTTGTTTTGACAGTTCCTGTTTTTTAGGCTGTTTCATATGTTATTAAGTTGAAAAATACCTCCGGCAAATATCTCATAAACTTTATAAAATTGAGATCTCGTAATATATTGGCATGGTGGATATACAAAGCCAACTTTGTGTATATACTCGAAAGAAAACGTACAATATATTATATATAATTTATCTACACATACGTATCTATAGTGAACGTGAGCATTCTAACATCTATACAAACCTGGTGGCCCATCATGCCAAGAGGATTAAATCAAGGGCACCTTGCAGTTAATTTAACGACACGTGTGCATGCATGTACATCGCACAGCGTCTATCAAAGTTCTAACAAATACATATCCTTCTGATTAATAGGAAAACCAAAGAACTGTTGTAACATTAATAATCTAAAGCTGCATTGCCCAAGCCGGAAATGGTATGATAGCTCGGTAACAAACGTTGGAACGTTTCGTGATCGTTCGTATATATACTAGTATTACTACTATAAGCATACTAGGGGTGTAACTCGCTGTCAAAACACTGGCGTGTGGTTTTAAAGTGCAGTGTTTTAAAGTGTTTGCATATTCTCATAAGTGCATCACCGTGGGCATTCCGATAATTACGATACATTTATTTTTTCCCCCATCAGATGTAAATAAAGGGCCTGCAAGCTTGACGTAGATATGCAAATAATGTGTGTACATCCGTTGCTATCAACAAGTTACCCGATCGATCGCTTCCATAGCAACGAGTGAAATCTATTTAGCATATGAAAGAAACGCTGGTGTGAAGTCAGGTGGATAGCTGCGCCACTAGCACTTTTTAGTCGCAATTTGGTGGTGAACTGAACGCACGTACCCAAAGCACTCTCTCGTTGGTTGGACTTTTAACTAAACGAAGCAAACATGGCTATGATGAATAACACAACCGTGGTGATGGCACCAGCGCCGGCTCCGACAACTACCACCGTTGTAGTAAATAACAAACAGGATAACTGCTGTCGTGCAGCCATTCCCGCCCTGCACATTGCTGGCGCCGCCGTCTGTTGTATCTTCAATATAGTCTTCCCAGGACTTGGTAAGTGAATGATTTTTCTCTCAATAAAAACGATGGTTTACAACAAGAAAAGTAATGTGTTTAGGATCTCACTTTCATTCAGTAAACTTTGGAATACCACAACCGTAATAATAGTTGGCATTGTACTAAAGAAAGGCATACATGGTGCAACGAAAGAAGGAAAATGAACGTAAAACTTCACTCAAAGCATCTGTCCTTGACACGTCGACAAGGGAGACACGCGGAACACAGGTGCCTTTTTGACCATATAACTGCACATTGATGCTGTTGTTAAGTTTGGAAAAGCAGTTTGTTTTTTATGCAGAGCACAACTGTATGTCTATAACATACACTTTTGCTCGAAACTCGTTGACAATTTGTAAATTGTATCAATATTTGGAAACTTGACATTGTACAGTCCATGATCACGGCTGAGACAAGCGAGGAGTGAATGGCTAATTGTACAATATTTATATACTGACATTACCATTGAGCAATTTTTCACAGAAAAGTCTCTCACCCAAGGTTGTATCTTAGCTCTGCATACCGTTGAGGTTATACGGGTACAGGTATGAGCTCGGCAACCATGGTACCAACACGTCTCCCACTGATTGTGAGCATAATCATAATTTTGGATGAGTGGAAAATTTGTAGCATTTACTCAGTCACTGCAGTGCATTACACAGTGGCATGCTAATGTATACGTCAAATTAACTGTAATTTGTGTCAGCCTACTACATCTGAACGCAAAATATCAACATTTGAACAAGACAGAATGTTTGTGTTCGGTTGCCAAAGCGCAACTTTCGATTTACGTAACTTGGCACCAAAAATGTATAGCAGTGTAGTTGACCGCTGAATGCGTAATCAATAGTGTAACAATACAAAGACTAATATATGCATTGCTATTGTAAATCACCAAGGTGTTTGCCTGGTAAACAATACTCATTGTATTTTTCCTTCTTGACTACAGCAACTTGAATGACTTTATAGGTATAGAGAATAGCGCGCAACACCTTCATCACAGAACCTGGCATCTAAAGACTAAACGACAATATTTTGGGAAACCAACATATATTTTTTATAAAATTTGAATTAGAACATACATGTTGAGTTCTCGGGATTGCGTTCCACCAGTAGGCCAGTACGATCGACTCGTGGGTGAAATATATCTGGAAGAAAGAGACGAGCTATCGATTTTGTCCACATTCGACGTAATCGATGCCAATAGTGTTAATATTCAAATGCTTACATTGCCTCCCATGTCAAGTGTGACGAAATGGCGACATCAACATGTTCGCGTAATGATAGTTAACGTTAATACTGGGGTAAAATGAATATCACAAACACATACCCATGTTTATACATGTAATCTTACCATGAATGTAATATTGTATCCATGATCTTACGAATACAATGTACAAGTAAAAGTGAAATGCACTAATGAATGCCATTCCATTGTCCAAGATCTTGCACCATCATACCTCCATGATGACGTCACACCGCGACATATTTTGTAAGCTTAGTTACACTTACAGTGCAGTGGGTTATATGTCAGTGCTTACCGGGGAGAACGGTTGAAAGGTGAAAAATGCACATATTTCATATCAATGTGTTTTTCATATTTAACATCAACGTGTTTATACTGTGCCATATATTCATTTGTGAAGAAGTCCCTTGTGCTGTGGTCTCGGTTGGGCTGTCATGAGGCATGGAGTTCATCGAACTGTCACTTATCCACATTGTCCGATCAGGGCAGATATACACGTACTAGTCTACTAATACAAGTATTTCCATTGGCCAACGAATTTGATTAGGGGTGGACATACGCGTTGCCGTAAATGGGACAGTGCTTGTCCAGCACCCATCAATGGTACGTGTGTCCGAGAGACTATGCACGAATGATCGCATAAACACTGTATTAATATCACATGTTTTGTTATTTTCACCCAGGAACGGTATGTGCTGGCATGTTCGTATTTTGCTGTGGTAACCCCGGCATGGATGTCGGAGGTAAATTTATGACGTGCTGTTTAAATTGGTGGATCGGGTGGCTTCAGTTGTGTCTCGCCGTCATTATTATTGGTTGGATTTGGAGTTGGATCTGGGCATGCGCTTTCATCGCTATGTCAGGTAACTACAAGAGTGCTATATCTATATTGTAGTAAATCATTTCCCCCCGAACAGACTTGTTTGACAGGAAAAATACGCTGACACTTCTGTTTATTCAAATTGGTAATAGAAAATCCATAATTTATAAAAAACACACTGTATTGCAATATTCATCTTCATTTGCCAGATACTTGTCCGTAAAAGGTCATGTATTTTGAATAATGGGTCAATCTGTTGACAAAGACTAAAGTATGCAGTTGAAAATTTCAGGTTAAGTTTCCAAGTTTGTGTTTGGATCAAAAGTTTAAATGTAAATACAAATATAAATATTGTGTTCCTGCATTTATTCAAATTTAAATTCATTTAAGAACAGTTATTTTGTGATGTTTACCTCAAAACATACTAACTTTGAGACGACGGGTATTGGATATCAAAAACTAATGTCTCTTTTTATATTTGTATTATTTACAGCTGAGTACCACTCTAGTGGAGGAGACACCACCGTCATAACCACTGCTGCTCCAGCACCTGCAGCACCCATCATCGTCAACAATTCTTCTATGATGGCTGCACCAGCACCTGCACCTGCACCATATGCCCAACCACCACCACAGGCTGCACCCCCACCGGCATATTCTCAGCCAGCTCCTATGCCAGGACAAGTTGCATAATTGGCCTAAATTTATCAAGTCCCTTTATCAGTCAAGTTAATCTGTCCTTCTAGTGACTATGCATGGTTGAAACTACAGTAAAAGTGGACACACATATACTACGGGATCACAAGTCCAAGAACATTGAAACAAAGTATAAACATTCACACAGGAGTCATTACAAAAACTGTTTTGATGTGTGTCCGTGATTATTATTTCTTCACGGTGTATTTCACAAATGCCGGAGTCTTTGTTATGGACTACAATTTTAAAAAAAAAATCGTTGATGCCATTTTCTTATGGTTCTGTCTTCCATGTGTAGACAGATGTTTCGTAATTTCACCTTTTTATGCCAAGAATTCTGTTTCATTCATTTTCTATTGTTCTGTATAGTTAAGACTAACCCCCCTCCCATGTACTGCTGACTGAAGCAGCTTTACCTTGCCTCAAATACAATATATATTTTTGTGTGTCTTTAAAGACATGATTATTAAACAGGATTGTTTCTTTGTAAATATTTCTCATGTAATATTAAGACTACAACTAGTCGATGTAAGATGTCCTCCAACTTCTTGAAGACGTACTACACTTTCTCCTTGGGTCTTTAGTAAAACTTATACAAACCTAATCATATCTAGTGGTGTCTAGTGCACATACCTTTCTTTGTTATGGTAGACTGATGAAGTTGAAAGTGTAGTACCGTCAAACTATTCGGGTTACAACTGTTGAATTGCCAAACATCCATTTAGCTTGCCCACTAGATTGTACAACAGCTCAAGAGATTAATTGAGGCCAATGAGGAGAGTGATGTTCGTTGTCAAAGTCAACATACTGATAGAGGTCATGGCTATGCTTCTAATCTAGATCTTATGGTGCCTTTTACAACCATATTAATTGATAATTTATTCAGTCAGCTCAGTTGTAATTATTACCACTGGTATTTGTAATTGAGTAATTTCTATCGTTAATCGAAACCGAATTTCTGTTTGCTACTGACAGACCAATTAGTTAATCCATGCAAGTGATAAAGTTGTTGTTTTATTGAATGTTTGGTCTCGCATGCCAATGTTGAAAGTTGATATTAGTTGATCTTGATTTTGGACAACATTTTTATAAATTGCGAAATTTCTAATACTGGTGTAGATTAAGACAAACAAACGATACTGTAACAGTAGTATATATATGCACACAAACTAAAAAGGTAGCCATATTAAGAAGTTTAAAGAAGTCTTAAATACGGACGGTGAGTACACACAAACCAGAAGTGTCAGCTAGACTACATACGGTTTTTTTTTACCTGAGCTGTTACCAATTCAGTGTTTCCTACGACTTGATAACCCGAGCAGTAAAACCTATTGATAATCGCACTCTCTCTTAGAAATAGCATCTCGCTAATTTATTAGTTGACATATTTGCAATTGTACCCAAGTCTATGTAGACCCAATAAGTGACTCCTCATCAGTTGCAGCAGGAAGCTCCTCAAACGAAGAGCTGACACGTTACAGAGCTGATGTACATCATGGAAACTTTGAGACATTAATGATAACTAAAAGTGTGCTATTTAACTTAGACGCGCCATTCACTCATTAATTAAAAAAAAAACCGGGACTTTGAACTTGAAGGACTGAGGGACAATTCTAAACATTGAACTTTTTAATGTTTTGTACATACAGCATTTACTGACCATGGTTATCTTTCCAGGTCTCATTTCAAGAGGTGTATGGGGTGTCAGGTCTACATTTACGAGGGTGTTTGTGTCGATTGCAATTTTATCCACGAGTGTTTTGTACAAAGTTGGGATTTTTACTTAATAAAGACGATTTTACTTAAACTGGAAAGTTTGTTGTCAATATTAGAATAAAATGTAGAACTGGAACGTTGATGTCTTGATTTCCGATAAGTTAACAACGTATGATTTAATTAATGTTTTTAGTAGAATCAGCCCCTCCCCCAAAAAAAAAATGTGTGGCGAGAGTATTTAGCTGTTCTTATGTCCCCTCCCACTGGTGGTGAAGAATATCTGCCCTCCATCCTTCCCACATGGGTTTTAACTTGCCCACTAGGCACTACCCGCCCAATATATTGGGAATGGTAATACCCACTCCCAAATAGGAAAATGTTTGTGCTTTCCACTAAATCAACAATTCACTTTGACGTACATAAAATGATGATTCCCGGATTCCGGGCTTTCCAAGGTATCCTATTACTAGTAAATCGAAAAATTGACAGTTGAGTGACTGTGGACAACAGGGTGTGAGTGTGTGATGAGAACCAATGAATTTTGACGACATATAATTTATAAACGACTTTTCTTGACCTTGGCCGGGAGTGTATTGTAAGGGAGAGGTAGGTGACCGACTTGCATTGTAATGTTACAAGGAACCAGTGACTTGTGACCTTCGACTACGTTCACTTTTCTGGCTCATATATTGAACATGTACAGACACGACATGTATAACTAATGACGAGTCATGTTGTCCGTTCGCACAATTTCGACTTCAGGACTACGTTGGTATTGACGAGACAGTCGTCGTACTCAGAAAATTGTCATTCTATTTACGCTAGACTTTGATGACGATTGTAATGCTGTGTTGTCTATATATAACTACTAGAATGTACTATAGATTGTTATGAGAGGTTACTTTTCACTTGCTATTATTACAATAACGTTTTGGAAGGACTTCTTGTATGGTTTCATTATATACTACACGCCCCTTTTAGCTGACGGCGTTTAGTTCTAAAGCCCTACCTGCTGCTTTGGTCAGTTTAAGTACGACTTTTCAGTAAAACATAATATGGGGAGCGAATGGTTTAGTCGCATATCAATCAATAGAAGTGGAAGAACCGACTTTTTTTTCAAGTAATGGGAATTACAGAAAGTACTCAAAGACCTGGATTTAAACACGTTAAAATATGAGACTCTTCTTGTGACCAGAGTTGGCACACAAGCTATACTTAACGCTTATAGCCTAGGGTCATATCAATTTTCAGTTCGGGTATCAATTCACAAAGCCCCCCCCCCCCCCTCTCCGACAAAGGTCCTTTGATATATGATAGACGTCTCTCCAACACACAAACACACGGTCTCTTTTCTATTAATTCTCTGTCCACGATGACTTGTGATGACGTGACTTGTTGTGTACTTGACCCGACTTTGTATTATGTGTGATTGTAGTACTATTAGTAGTAAGAACATCGTGGCCCAGTTTATGTGTAGAATGTCCTATCGACTGTCAGAACGTGGGATTGAAACCTTCGTCTACAAGACTAGTTAAGTTACGGTGGAGAGGGGCTTGCAGTATTTTAATCTTTCAATGGTTGAAGTTGGCTACAGTGCAACTTTTTTGTACATGAAATATTGAAGGAAACTTAAAGGTTAAATTCATAGGGTGGACCACGTGCACCGTAAATTGTGACCCATTTATATTATACTAACTGGAGGCATATTCACTTCATAATCTTATAGTCCTCAACATCGAAATTTGTACAAAATGGAAATCGTTGCACAAGTCAAACTATTTAATATATACCGCCACAGACAAGTATTTTTGTTTTGTATGTGATACACCCCCACCCCAACCCCCACATTCTCAAAAAAAGTCCATACATACATAACTTAAGAGATTTCTTTATAAATAGATGTGGGCTTTCCAAGGAGAGTTCTCACGTTGAGCTGTAACCTATACTTGGAAATACTTAGTCAGTAAAGCTTTCCCCCTTCAATCTTTATTTGGGGAGAAACAGCATCACTATAATCGCTAGCGACCACTTTCCTCCTCCTCCTCCTCCTCCTCCTCCTCCTCCTCCTCCTCCTCCTCCTCCTCCTCCTCCTCCTCCTCCTCCTCCTCCTCCTCCTCCTCCTCCTCCTCCTCCTCCTCCTCCTCCTCCTCCTCCTCCTCCTCCTCCTCCTCCTCCTCCTCCTTCTTCTTCTTCTTCTTCTTCTTCTTCTTCTTCTTCTTCTTCTTCTTCTTCTTCTTCTTCTTCTTCTTCTTCTTCTTCTTCTTCTTCTTCTTCTTCTTCTTCTTCTTCTTCTTCTTTTTTGAATAAGGGCATGTAGGTCGTTTAAATTTCAAACCATACACATTATTGAAAGCCATTGTCTTCCGGCCAACTTTACTCTCAATACTTTATTGCATGGCTATATTGTCTACACTTTAACTTACATACACACGTTCGCTTTGTTATCGACTGTCTCGTGATTAAATATATAGTAGGTAAGTGAAGTGAACAATTTGCATATGTACAAGGTAAACGCGTACGACGGCTGTTTTAGTTCAAAGATTCAATTGCACTCCCCTGAAGTTTAGTTTGGTTCAAATTACGTGAAAACATTTTGCGCCCCCCCCCCCGCCTTCAAGACCAGCAGAATTTTCAAGGTCACCCCTTCGCACCCCCAATTTATTTTCATCATAGCCCGCCATTTTGGCATCAGCCCCCCCCCCCCCGCTGTAAACGCTGCTCGTTCCCTTAGTATATACTATTAACGCCTACAATGCTCATATTTACTGGGATGGATGGATGTGTAAGTGTTTATGGGTATCATAAAAATAAATTGTTTTTTGCGCTTTTATAATTTTGATATAACTAGTTATACCAACGACACTGGATGTTACGAGTCACGTGTGGTTTTTATTTCAGTCTGATTCCTGGCAGAGACCGTATTCCGTACTACAATGTACTTCATCACTATCCCATACTTCATCACCATACTTCCCTGTCAGGAACTAGACTATTTTTATTTCAACCAAGATACACTGAGATACGATGTACATGCCATGTCAGATTCAATATTAACAAAGAAAGAAAAGGGTTAAACATGTTTTAAAACACTCAGGCCTGTACCAACTACATGGAATGGGACACATGAGTATTTGTGTTTCTTTATTTCTTTATTTCTTTATTTCTTTATAGTTTTGATATATACATCAAATGGATGCTCATGCATTGAATGAAAGTACATAAAAATACATTACATATAGAACAACGAGATTAAAAACGAGAATTTTAGAAAATAGAACATATCACAGACCCAAGATAAGAACAGAAAAAAATTACCTAAGTTTACTTTCGTAATGAGAAATATTCAATAACATAAATATTGATATAGGAGTCTAAAATAACACATCATTGATTACGGTCGGCTGAGGCCTAGTAAGCTTATGAGTGTATAACAAACAGTCTAAAGGGGGGGGGGGTAGTTTGGAAAATGTGTAATTTAATAGAGGAAGACTTTAGCATTTGGCATCAAACAAAGGGTGGGGGTAGTAGATGTTGTTTTGTCGATTTGAGAAACTGACGTTCAACGTCTTAAACAACGTAACCCCAACCTCATTACAAATGATCGACCGCAAGTTGCGGGTGAGAACGCTTCTCTCGATGGCATTGCTGTGCGCCCTCTCAGTCTAGAATCGTTGTTGGTCACTTCGAAGCTTCCGGTTTCAACTACGTAGAAAGTGCGTTGTCTACGAGATCAACAATGTCTGTTATTTATGATATTAATGGTAAGACGAGGTGTTTACAGGTCGGAGATGGCATTGGTGATAGTGTCCACGGTTTGAAAGTACAAGTGTGCCAAAATGAAGTGAGTATGCGTCACACGTGCATCTGCAATCGCGAAAGAGCTCGATGTTGTGTACACATATATGGAGCATGCTTTGTTGTTTTGTACACTACAATTACAAGCATGGATGTGTATATTAGTCAGTGAGAATGAGATGTCACTAAATAATCTTTATTATACCAGCTTTGATCACTACCCCGAACTTTGCGGTGTAGACAGAAACATACTCGATTTTGAATATGCAAATATCTAAATACTGTCAGAGCATAGTTCCAGTCTAAGTCATCTGCATACATCCATACCATGTACATCCTGGTGGTATAGTTTTATAATAATACATGGTAGCAAGGGCAGTATCACGATTTATTGCCCACCCGAGGGATGGTGGTCATAAATGTAACTAATATTGATGATGCCCAAGCCGAAGGTAACTCGCTGCCCGAGAGTAGGCAATGAATCATAATATTGCTCGTACCAAGTATGTTTTTATTTATTTTAATACTGTATTAAACACCCGAACAAATTCTTTGTCAAAGTTGTTTTGTCAAAAATGAGCTATGTTATTGCTAAAGATATTACCCATTTCAGAAATGTGGATGCAATCAAACCTACAGTTTATAGCACTAGCCCTGGAACTAGCCTTATGAATTGTATTGTTTGGGTGTAGTAGCTGCCGAATTATTCTGTATGCTATTTACTTGCCATGGCTAAACACAGGGTTGTACTTGTGAATGACCAATTGTTATGCATAGAGTGTATGCACAGATGTTTGATTTGACATCATAGGGCAACATCACAGCAAGCAACAAAACATACCAGACACTTTTTATTAGAATGGTGAGGTGTACATTTAATAATCCTGTTAGTCTATCAGCTAGCCCTCAGATGTTCTTCCGATAAAATACGACACACAGCCGAACAACGCTATCGAGGATGGAACATCCGAGGTCTAGCGAATGTCATCAGGATATAAATAACTGCCAATCAGAGAACCGTATTAGCGACAAGCACAAACAGAGGACAATAGCTAAATTTTCATGCATATTCATCTTAAGGAGGGGCTTGTATAAATAACCACCAATGCATTAACCGAAATGTGTGAATGACAACGTCTACACACTCATCAAACTCACAATTACCATAAACCGATAAGCCATAGTAATGACGTAAATGTGCTTGTCAACACTTGCATGCAGAGATTCCCGAGGTCATAGGTTATTGAATATATTAAAGTATATATATGCATAGCTGGCCCAACCCACCGCTCAATGTAATCTCAATGGAATGTCCGATCTGAAAATGACATTCGCTAGACTGTTCGGGCAGGCCCTCACATGCGAACTTCGTTCGCTTATAGTTTTAGCATCGAAAGAAAGCCCGAACGTCTAGCAGCAAGACTATAATCCTGTTTGCAGACAGTGTTTACGGGATGCAATACTGATTATGTCCCTCATGCATATGGTGTACAGGATATGATACTATGTCCCTCAAGGAAGAATCAAGTTCTCAATTACTCCGTCTGCAAGCAGGACTAAGTCTGGTACTGGCACCTTCTGCATACAGCACTTTAAAACCAAGTTCGTTACTAAATCCAGTACCCATAACCATGGCACCACGTCCAACATTCACATATGTTGATTGGACACTTGTTCATACTTTGATGATATCAATGATGGGGACATAGTGTTTTTCTTTTGGGACGTCGTTTGCTCACTTTTCCACACATTTTGAGGACTTTTACGCTCAGTTTGTCAATTGTGGGACCCTTACATACCTAAGTGACAACAGTCAGAATCAAGTCACAGACCCACACATGCCATGCAAGCACTGCATAGATGCAATCTGAAATGTTCAAACTTAAAATATCATCAAGACTTCTATAAGGCTTCACTCATTCAAGGAGTTGTATTTCAGGAAATCCCTTCATATGATAAAGTGCATTTCTTACATTTACAGGGATGTAATATTGATGACATCTACCTCGTCCAGAATGGTAGACGAATACAGGATGATGTCAAAATACAGGAAGATGTACTCTATCATGTCTGTTACAGACTACCAGGTGGTAAAGGGGGTAAGTGTAAATGAGAAAAGGTACTTTACCATGTCTGTTACAGACTACCAGGTGGTAACGGGGGTAAGTGTAAATGAGAAAAGGTACTTTACCATGTTTGTTACAGACTACCAGGTGGTAAAGGGGGTAAGTGTAAATGAGAAAAGGTACTCTACCATGTCTGTTACAGACTACCAGGTGGTAAAGGGGGTAAGTGTAAATGAGAAAAGGTACTTTACCATGTCTGTTACAGACTACCAGGTGGTATAGGAGGTAAGTGTGAATGGGAAAAGGTACTCTACCATGTCTGTTACAGACTACCAGGTGGTAAAGGGTGTAAGTGTAAATGAGAAAAGGTACTTTACCATGTCTGTTACAGACTACCAGGTGGTAAAGGGGGTAAGTGTGAATGGGAAAACGTACTCTACAATGTCTGTTACAGACTACCAGGTGGTAATGGGGGTAAGTGTAAATGAGAATAAGAAGTTAGATGTGGTGTTGGAAGGACAGCCCAGCCATTCATCTTTGTTTTGACTAGTTGTTAGAATTTGAAAGGATAACCCAGGAACTTAATTTCTGCCATGGACTTTCTGTATGAATGATTGATAATGTTATATTTATATGTAATTTGAATGTCAACATTATGATACTGGCAATACAGCTTTCAGTTTACTAAGATAGATGCAAACTAAATCTATTGTTCTTCAATGTCGTAGATTACACAAGTGAGTGATAGCAGTTCCCTCTGTTGTGCGATTCTAAGTGTAAATGAGATTCTAATCACCCTGTGATCAACATAGTGTAAACATTGGAAGTCCCTAAACAGCACTGCAAGTTCATAAACTGAAGGCACAACTACCAGAGTGATATCATACACTTTAATTAAGTACAACACTAATTGTCTGTAGAAATGAACTCTGATGAAGAATATATTATGTTTGTTCACAGGTTTTGGTTCTATGTTACGGATGATTGGTGCTCAGATTGAAAAGACAACTAACAGAGAAGCCTGTCGTGATTTGAGTGGAAGAAGACTTAGAGATATCAATGATGAGAAAAGGTTAGCTGATCAAAAACAATCTTATCTTTCAGTGTTTTTTTGCTAAGAGCTTGGACCCTGAGAGCAAAGATCAAGAATTTGCTGAAATCAACACTTTCCAGTACTTCAGAGAGAGCAGGAGGGAGGGAGGGTTTGGTTCTGGTAGTACCCGGGGATGATACCACTGGCCAGTTCTGGTAGGAGTGTGTGGCCAATACTGCTAACCCCAAACCCCATTTTAGACCCCTTATCATTCAAAACCAAATACCCCATTTTAGACCATTACAGATTTTTAGAAGGTCAAATTTTAGACCAAAATATGTTTTGTAGTAGTTTTATATTAAGGAAATGATGGATTGCAAAAATATAATTTTTGCTTATTTTTCCCATAAATGGATGCAACATTCTGGGAGCAATTAAGGTAGCGGGAAAGGCTAGGACGTCAGTTGAATTTGCATATAAACACTTCATAAAAAACTTGAAGCAGTCACTAGAAACTATTTTTCACACGCAAAAAAAAAATCCATTCATAGTTGGAGACACTACACACGAATTAAATATCCCAACATTGGAAAGTTTTCTGTGTAGCTAGGGTTAATAGCAGTTATGATTTGGTAAAGGCAATGGACCACATTTTAGACCAAGCAAAATTGAAAATAATGTACAGCTTTTAGACTATTCAGCTCAAAAAAAAGACCACATTGTAGACCAAGGGGTTAGAAAACACACCCCAAAGGGCAGCACATAGTCCAATATGGACTTTGATGTTATTTTCTAATCATACTAGTTGGGCATTTGATTTGCATACTTTGTCTATGCATTTTTCCAATTCATGTGTTGGTCTATAGATACTACTAAATAGTTTGTTGATGGTACACCTTCCATGGGAGATTAAATGTCATAACATTTCACAAGTGATATGGAATGCTTGATGGATGGACTATAAACCAATTGTATTTCTAATAGGTTGTCAGAGTGGCTGAAAAAACAGGCCGACAAGGAAAGAGAAAGAGAAGTCAGGAGAAGAGAAAAGTTAGAAAAAATGGCATCAGAACCAAGACATTTCTTTAATGATCAAAAGTATGAACAACAGAAACAGTCTATTATGGAAAATGTAAGCGATGCCCTATCACAAGGTAAGAACTGATTTAAAAGATGTGATTTGAGAAATAGAGGAATTCTTCAAGCCTAACTCAAATATAGACTCTCTCACAGTCCTCGAAGCTTTGCATTGCTAAAAGGACTGTTTTGTATGTACAAATATCTACCACATAATTGTACTCGAATATCTGTGTGAACTGTGTGCCCTCATCAACCACATATGGCTGACATCGGGGCTTCGCAATAACACTGAGCATCACAGTAACATGTGGTCAGTAAGGGCCCACAGTACAGGTATAGCAAGTACAATATGTGGTAGAAATCAGTACATACAAAACAGCCGTTTTAACAATGCGAAGCTCTGAGGACTGCGAGAAAGTCTAGCTCATATACCATTCATGTTGTTGCATATGAAGACCCAAAAATGTGATGAGGCAGACTATATTTGTTTGTAATCAAAGAAAAGGTTGTAAAAAGGTTGTACATGTGTTTCCCCTGATCTAAATGCAATGTAAGCAGGTTATAATGTAGAATGAGATTTGATCTTGGAATAAAATGTCTAATCTGGTAGATAACTCTTACTAGTTTGACATTTCATTCACATACTTTGTCTATACATTTTCCAATTCATGTCTTGGTCTATAGCGACTCCTAAATAGTACGCCTTCTATCAGAGATTCATACACTTTCAGTCTGATTGCTATCATTACGAACTCAATGGTTGACTTAATAACCAGGGACACATGGAATTTGTTTGATCTGAGTGCATTGTTCATATATTGAAATTGTACCATATACACCTATCTTCTGAAAATCAATATCAATATCATATAGCAGAATTATTGAGAAATTTACATAAATTGATGTCATATGCAATAACTTGAATAAGTAAAGAATGGGTTGTAGAATTTAACCTGACTTCCTCCATTCATTCAGGTATTCAAGCTGCTGCATCTGAAGAATCATCTAAGAAGAGGAAAACCAAGGACACAGAGGGCAGTGGAAGAAAGAAACAAAAATTCTGGTAAGAAAACTTGCCAATTAAGTGTCTGTCTAGCAGTGAATCCATAATAGTGTATAATGTGATAAACAGCTGTTGCATGTACATGGATGATGGAATAGTTACTCATTCTCAATTAATAAACACAATGATAGCTGTCCTTGATGCCCTGTTTGGCCAATATCCCTCATTAATGACTGACTGTCAGTCGAAATGGAACATCCAAGCCGGGGTACAAATGTATATGTACACATGTACAATATACATTGGGAGTAACAAGTAACAAGTAGAAAGTAATACAGTCTTTATCAATGAATATAATCCTTGATGTTTTGAATAACCATAGACCCTACGTGGAATAACAAAGCTTTGTTGAAAGGCATAGGCAAGATTATGGACTATCAATCTGATGAATATGTATGTACTAACAGTTTTGTATATAAGAGTAGATAAGACAATATATAAAACATGAAATTCAACATGTGTCCATGGCAAGGACCTCCATTGAACAATGCATATGTTGAACAAGGTTTAGTACAGTGGTTTTCAGCAATCACATATAGAGTATAAGTTGATGTAAAATCATAAAATGACACTACAGAACCTAAAGTTTATGGAAATGCCTCTACTTCCGTCTGTTTAACCAATGTTCATATCTTCTGTATATAGGTTAGGGATTGATGTTGACATTGACAGTGATCTGAGCTCTGATGAGGATGGTGATGATGATGATGAGGAGGAAACTGAAGAGGACAGAGAAATGAAAGAATTGTGTCAAAAATATGTAGAAAAGATGAAACATGAGGGTACTTTACGAACAGACGCCAACACAGAGGTCGAAGGTCAACCTGGGACCAGCGCTGATACAGCAGTTCGAGAACAGTCACACACAGAAACAGAGCCCAATGGTAATAACCAAGAGAGTTTACAGAGTGAAGTACATAGTGATTCTCCAACTACAGCTACCAGTGAAATTGATAACAGTCAAGAAAAGAAACAAGGACAGTCTTTACTTAGTATGCTTCCTCCTCCAAACAGTGAAAAAGAAGAACAGAAAGAAGACAGACAGGTAGCCAAAGAAGAAAGTCAGGTATTGTTTTTGCATTTACATAATGTACAGTATTAGGTTTTTGTCATAGAAAACTATGTCCTGTCGCTATACACTTCTAAACTACAATTGCTGACATCAGACTGAGGATGAATGGAACCTGTTACAATTAGAGAAAGTACACAAATGAATTGGATTAATAACACTTGGTATAGCATGTTGGAAATACAGAGAGGCAAGAATTACATCCCAACATTTGATAACAACAGTTGTATGGCCTCTTGACATAATAGTTCACACTGACAAACAAACTTGAAGTTCCCCTGACAATTGATGTACATGCAAAGAGACCATAAAACTGTTCTTATCAAACCATGAAATGTAATACATGTTTCTGCTGTACCAACATGCCGTGCTAAGCATTATTAATCCAATTTATTTGTTTACTTTCCCTGTTTGTAACATTTTCCATTCGTACATAGTCTGATGTCAGCGATTGTACATCTATTGAGATATACAGCAAAGTACAAATGTAACGGCACTTCTCACTGTTTTACTTGATCAAGTGTACAACATACTCATAACAGGGTTTCTCACTTCTTTTAATAATGGGATCAACACCATACAAGCTAGATTTCAAGACTAGCATTTTCCACTCAATCCTGTGTGCAGTACTGCTGATTTTAGAAGGGTAGTTACAAGTTCAAAAAGTTGGAAATTACCTGTAATATTAAAGGGGCACAGTCTGTAACTTTGTAAGTTTTAGTGATTGCTTTTGGTTAATATGATAACATATATATATGATTCCAATTATTTGAAACATCATAAACCACATCTACCGACTGATAGAAGTCGCTCAAGATATCCAGATGATATAATAAGACTTAATGACAATTTTTGGTTACTAAAACTTTTTGAGAAATGCCACATCTTCTTTAACTATTTGTACATACTCAAACACCTAGATTTTATCTTGCTGTATTGATGTTAATTGATCTTAGATAACTTACTTTGTACTATAATGTGTATTTTGTACTCTGTTGTTGGTCAAGTTAGGGCCTCAGTTATACACTAGGCAACACCACTACAAGAAATCAAAGGAATTTTCATAAAACGTTGGGTTCTGGAGGTCATTTTATGGTTTTTCACCACATACATTACACACATTGGCAAGAAACACCAACTTAAAGCTTGGTGCTGATTCATTGTCCTGGGATGGTCCTTGCCATGGACATAAATGGTGTCATGGGAGTCAACAGACATGCATATTACAGAACTGAACATAAATATTCATCAGTCCTGAGTGTTTTTAACTCCAAATATAGCAATTGTGAGACATGCTAACTGACTCTCCTGAACCCAAAGTGTACAAAACTACCTTTATTTCTTGGAGTGGTGTTCCCCTTTAACGGTGGGAACAGGAAGACTTTACATTGACCTCTCAACATTCATCTTAATAGGTATTGGAACCGGTAAACTTGGAGGAATATCAATCTGCATCAGAACTGGAATCACTCGGTCTTGACAGATTAAAAGCTACACTGATGAAGAGAGGACTGAAATGTGGAGGCACACTGCAAGAAAGAGCCACTAGATTGTACTCAGTGAAAGGACTTGAAAAACATCAAATAGATGCTTCATTGTTTGCGAAACCAGCAAAAGGGAAGACGAAAGGATCAAAGAGGACATGAATAGTATGTTTGTTGTTAGACTTAGGGACAACATAATGAAGGACCTTGTCTTTGACAAAATGAATGGAATACAGCATTTCCACCTTAAAGTCCAAGGATTCAATCCCAGGATCTCACATTAGTGTTATCTTAACAGTGGAACCATAAGAATTACATAGACCATCTTTTGTTCAAGACAACTTTTTCTATAGCCCTACATTTTAATCCAAATCCAAAATGGGCCTTACGTATTTCCTTATAGTATAGAGGATGTTATTTCATCATGCGAAGTTTTACGTTATTGTAACTTCTGTAGCTTACACATTATTCCTGCTATTGAAAACTAGTATCATTTCTTAGCATTCTGTCCTCATTATTGAGAGACTGAGAAGGAAATTCCTCCCAAGATGGTTTTATGAAAACCCTTCATTTGATAAATTTATATCACTGGTAAGCTCACAAAATGTCACAAAGTTAAATGAGCAGGCATTTTTCATTTATTACGCTTTCAAAATGAGAACCAAAGTTTCATACAGGGCTTCCACTATCTTTTCTTCTGAACTGTATATTTTGTGTTGTATAAGCTCTTTAGGCCTCTGGCCTGTATTGCAATTAAAGTATCAATCTTTCAATAGTTATAGTATAGAAATAACACCATTTGCCAACCCACATGTATCGAAAGAGCTAATCCTTTGGGCATGTCATGAGAATGTTGGGTTGAAGAAATGTTCACTTGATTGTTTACAAATGTACTGCTGTGTACATAACCAGCCACAAAGTGTAACTACAGATAGGACCTATGTGTTGCTGCAAATGGGACATTCTTTTTCATCGGGTAACCAGATATATTAACTAAAAAAATTACTCAGTTACTTACAAAAAGACATTGTATCTGTTAATTAGTGGTTAATATTATTTGTAGGTAGTGTCTAGTGACAATCTTGATCAAAAGCTTAGTTTTGAACCTGTCCCCCATAATAAAACTGTACTAGTTGTTAAAATACCAAGAATTAGACATTGTATTTGTACATGTTAATCAGTGGTTGATATTATCCATAAGTAGCACAGAAACAGGTTGAAATTATGATCACCGTTGAGGGCGCTGTTTTTGGGGTGTTGACCCAAAATCAATTTTATTTTGAATTATTGTATACACACTACAGCTACATAAATCTGTTTACCCAGGGGTGATGCAATACTGTTCAGAGTGTAAGATTTAGTCAGTAATTATTGTATCTAACAACATTTTTAGCTCCGCTGTCAGCGAAAGCTGAAAGCGTAGCTTTAGGTATAGGTGGGTATTGAGGTATAGAGAGTAGAGTGAATCATATGTGTCCGTCAAACTTTTATATTTTTACTATCTACTCCGGAAGTGACAGTCGGAATTCTTCAATATTTGGTGTGCATGTTCCCTGGGGGGAGGCTATTCAGATTTGTTCATGCCAAGTTGATCTGTGCCATTTTCAATTTTTTATGATTTTTTTTCATAAAATGTCATTTTCATCAACTCCTTGAAAACCTCTTATTAGATTGCTTTGATATCTGGCGTGTTGATGCGCAGGGGGTAGCTTACTCAGATTTGTTAATTTCAAGTCAGCACATCCTCATTTTTATTTTTTATGATTTTTTTTTTGTAATTTGAAAAAAAAATGAATATGTTAATGAGCATAATGACCGACGCCATATTGGAAATCAGTCGACGAGACTTTAAGTAAACTGCCACTTTTCAAAAGACACTATTGACGTCAAACAAACGATGTAATATGTGCTATAGTCATAATTCTACGCATTGGGCGCCCAAATGACAAGCGTTTGTTCGAAACAGGGTTGTAAACTTCAAATCAGTCCGCAACATCCTCATTTGCATACTCTATACTGATTCGACCAGAAGCTGAAGGTGACCTCATTTGACCGAGCGATTTTCCACAGCAAGCATCTTGAGTATCAACACAGGACGTTCTTGGTACTCACTAAAATCACACTTCAGACCCACTATAAAAGTGTGATGTTTTCAGATAACATGTAACTTGTGGTTAATTCTATATTGTCGTGCAATTTGGAATGACAGTGAACCAGAATTCAGACAACTTGCGTAAGGAAGGGCATGCCAGACATGCGGTTGAAGTTATGGCCGACAGTTCACATGTAAAGTTAAACGACATGAACGTGTCTTGCCTTTCCAAAATGCAAATATTTGGCAAGTAAAAATAATTAAAATAATTACAACTTTAATTTGGCTTTAGACTTTGCATTATGTTTTGCGTATCTTTCCCCGTTTTACATGTAAATCCGAAAAGGTTCTCTCTCATCATGCATGTCATCAGTGTCAGTGATCATACCGCGCGGGGCTGCTTTGAGTACGAGCGAAGTGAGGCATGTTGTGAGGTATTTTGTTGAGAATTATAAATATTGCGAAATGTCAAGTACAAGGTTTAAATACAATGGAATGATGAAAAAAATGGCAGAGTCTGCTGACAGGCGCCGGTCACAAGAAACAGTGTGAATTAAAATATCAGACGACAATCCACCCGTATGCACGAGGGACTAACCCGGAAGCAAGTCGTTGTCAGCCATACGTTACAGTGGTAACATCGTCCGAGAAATCGCTGCGTTCAGAGTGTCATTATTCACAGAATTGTTGTTTTCGAGTGAAAACCCGTCTTGAATTGTATAACTCTAACAAATGAAGACATGTCAAGTTATATTTTGAAAGTTGTATCGCTAGTTTGAGACGATTTTCTCACGTACTATAGTACTATCGAGGCTTACTTGGAAGTAGTAGGACCTTACTCCAGTTCATCGGGAAGTTTAGCCAGTCCGATAATTCTTTCTGGTTTAGTTTACAACACTTTTGATCAATCACGCAGATTTTGTTGTTGTGATGAAAAGAAATAAAAAAAAAGATCATTTCAAGCATTTCGTTGTGTTTTCTTTGTGAAAGGTAACCGAACATGAACGAGTGTTACCACTGTAACGTATGGCTGAGAATGACTCTCTTCCGGGTACTTAACTTGAGATTGTCGCCGTACGGAAACTAAGATGGCGATTAATACATTTCTTCCCTATATATATCTACCACAACTAGTACAAGTTGAATGTTGTTGACTTTGTAAATTTGTTAGAAAATTGAAATTCAAATTGCCTCAAAATTATTTTAGATCCCTAGTTTATTTCATTCATCATTAAAATTTTCCAGGGTTACAGCTGTAAGACACTGGAATTATCATATGAAACCACTAACCACTTTATTGCATCGCTAAAACAAAACTGCATAGTGAAGACCTGAACCACTTCTACATGTCACCAAAATAAAAAATTAAATTAAAAAAAACAACAGCGGAGCTATTCTGACCGATAGGTCGCTTGTTTTTTTACAAAAATGTTTCAAGTAGCAGGTAATGCAGCTTTAATACTGCTGGTATATCAGCTGTGTCCAACAAGAAATGGTTAATCAGCTGATTCCCTTATTCTCTTCTAAGAATGTAAACTGGTCTTGCAATATTACAAAATAAACATCAGTTCTGATACTTGATTCACATTACATGCACATATTGTGTTGCTGTTTTTGACTTCCAATAATTTGACAAATTAAATAATTGATAGTTAATTATAATTAATTTCATTATACGCAATTATGCTAATTAAATGAGACAGAGATTACAACCTGAGTAAAATTACAAATTATGAAATCACTAGTGTGACAGCTTTAGTGTAAAATACAGACTTTTGCAGGAAAGCTCCAAAATGAGTGAATATTATGTGTCGAGAGCAGTAGTGCTTCTTTACAAGATTTCAAAGTTTAGTAAGTTACCAAGGTGCTATGTGATCACCCAAAATCATATGCCAGACTTGTCAAGTTGATACCAGTAGCAGAAATCAATACAAGCTTCTGAGTGAAATAATAACCACCATAACAGTGTTGATGTATTTTTCATGTCTATTTATTTAACATGACATAAATTACAAGTCTCTATGTATGGTAGTATGTTTCTTAGAGAGAAACACAATGTAAATTAATTAATCTATGTACTTTGGACAAGTCAAGTATTTTCTATACTATCCACAGGTACAAGAACTATACATACAACCATATATCACATCATGTACAGAACACAACATTTTCACTGTAAACATAAATGTTGTGCCATCGGGCTAAGAAAATAGCCTTTGAAAGAACATAGTTGTGAAATGACTTGAATCAATGACAGGAACAAAAGAACTTAGATCTAAATAGAGTGATTGAAATCAGCCACTATTATCTTATACTGTCCTTCTAAATTTACATTATTATCCAACGTGTAATACATAGATACGGTTGTTTCTAGTCATCCCTGTGTCAAAGAGGATGAACAATGTTTCCTTTCGTAAGTGACAATTTAGACTGTCTTATACTTTCACTAGCCATCTCTCAGTATCAAAGACGATGTACAACACTTTCTTCCTGTTACAATTTAGACTGTCTTACACTTTCAAAGATCTAATGCTAGCATGAAATACAGTGGTTATAAATACTTCATACTTTGAAATATTTATATCATATTATGATATATAAATACATTTATTAAATACATTTCATGTTAAATATGAACACATAATAAATTACATATCATAAATACTTTCAATGGTTAACATGAACACATAATAATTAAAATATAATCGTATAAATAAATTTAATGTTAAACACGAACACATAAAAAGTGGAACAAGATAAGCTTTTCACTCAAGTAACAATACTTAAATAAATCCACAATCCAATGTCCATGCATGTCTTCTATAACATTACAATTGTCTTCTGGCATTTTTAGAACACTTGATTGCATAGTAGGGATTTCCTGAACATTGTTTGATATGTATGATAAATTATGTCATCGGATCATTTATGAGATATATCTGAATACAAATGTACCAGGTTTGAGTTCAGTCAATTACAAGTGGTTGATAAACGTGCTTCAGTAAGTACAATACTGTGAATATCTTATAAATATGCAGCAAAAACTATGCCAAAATATGTATACATTAACTTGGCTTGTGCCCTTTTAACACTCAACAGTAAACTTATGAACACAGTGCAACACTGAACATTTCACCCTTGTCACATTGCAATCCAGCAAACTCTTAACTTGGTGGTCCTATAAATTGTGAATAACTTGGTGGTCCTATAACATGCAAATTCTTAACTTGGTGGTCCTATAAGGTGTGAATAACTTGGTGGTCCTATAACATGCAAATTCTTAACTTGGTGGTCCTATAAGGTGTGAATAACTTGGTGGTCCTATAACATGCAAACTCTTAACTTGGTGGTCCTATAAGGTGTGAATAACTTGGTGGTCCTATAACATGCAAATTCTTAACTTCATGGTGGTCCTACGTAATGTGCGAACTCTTAACTTGGTGGTCCTATAACATGCAAATTCTTAACTTGGTAGTTCTATAATGTGCAAACTCTTAACTTGGTGGTCCTATATAATGTGCGAACTCTTAACTTGGTGGTCCTCTCACATGCGAACTTTTAACTTGGTGGTCACATTGGGATGCCATTACAAAGTACACAGTATGTCTGAAAACCAAATAAAATAAATTCATAAATACACTAGTACAATATTTTATGGTATCAGTCATGGTGACTTCAAGTTCAACTAACTTGTAGATATCGGGTATCATGGGTATTGGGTCTTCATATCATATTTTCAATGAAATCACGGTATAAAAAATTTGGCAATAATTTTTTACACAAATTTTGATCACTGATACCAAATTTATCCTTTCTCTTTCGAGGACTTCCAGGATATGGAAACCCTGCAGTTATATATGGTATATTAAACTTGGATAACCAATGACTGTTTTGTTTCATATTTATACGATCTAACCAAACTCAGGTTCATGATTGTCACAGAGTAGAGATAAAGGTTGTTTACCTTCTGGTAGATCTTCCGGTCGTCTTAGGTTCTTGCCTTTTGGTCTACAAATCAATATTTTGGTTTTCCTGTTAAATCTAGCTGGTGTTGTGATCAAGATATCAAGGGGGAGAGAAGATGCACCATAATCAAGACACTTCCTCTTCACAGCTTTCTCCTTCATATTGTCAAGGAAACAGCATTATTAATGATGGTCACAAAGATGAAACTTCTTAGATTACTAGTACTCCATTGATTTCTTTACCCTGGTATTTAATATCATTTTAGCACAACTGAACACTATAAATCAGTAGGGTTGTAGCCGTCACAAAATGTGTATATGTGGTTGTGTGTCTCTGTCTGTCTATGTGGCTGTGTGTATGCATCTGTGTGTGTCTGTGTGTGTGAACAGCTTAAAGTAAAAAACCGCCTGACCGAATGCCTTGTTATTTGGTGGTGACATTATTTGAGTGTCTAGATAAAAAATTGTTCAAATGAAAGCAATCCAATCAGTGGTTTTCAAGTTATGTCCAAAGAGTGACTTTCTATCAAAATGGTCTGACTTTTACAGTGGAAGTCTGTGAGGTATGGTTATAATAATATTACATAATCACTTGGCTAAATGTCCATGGGATGTTCCATTATCCTGTAGGGGGTGTTTTCATGTTTAAAGTGTGTTTCTGTCACTGCAAGTATATGCCAAACATTGGATTTCAGTTGTGCACATTGCCATTGACAGTATTTTTGTAAAAGTATTATTTGAAATATATTTTTCTGGCTATCATGTTTTATAACAAAAAGACTGGATGTCTCTAATCACAAACATGTAAGACTTATATTTTCAAGGTTAAATATTGTGTGGTTAATTAATTGTATATCTACTGGACAGGGTCTGTACATCCTTTTACATAAATATATCGATGCAATAACATAAGCGACTTTAAGTTTAACTTTACATCATGTCAAAGTATTTCTTCTATATATTTTGTTAATAATTTGATGCACTGCTGTATGACTTCAAGATATCAAGACTTGAACAATGTACTAGTGAATACATACATATCATTTACATTTCAATCAAGTATAAATTGATTAAATTAATCTCCTCTGATTAATTAAAAATTATAGCAATTTTATTTAGCATTTATATCAAGTAACCCAGTGTTTTTGCTAAGGTTTGGGACCTATGGTAACAGAGAAATTGTATAGATTTCCATGTATTGTAACTTGATTTTGGAGTGACCCTTTGGAATCTCAGGTGGATACTTACTTAAGTTTAACCCCTTAACAAAAATCACTGTGTACTACTGATCTGTAACCTATTTATAAAGAACTCATACAATGAAACATGACAAAGGTTCAGTTAAGAATATACTGTACTGAAAATAGAAAGTTTAGCAAGACAAGAAAGTGTGTGTCTCAACATAATGTTGACTAGGACAGAATTTGTTACAGACAGGTTACATAGTGTACACAGAGATAGAGTAAATACCTTTGAGTTTGATTCACAGCTACGCTTGGACTTCCTTGGTTGTGAGGGTTGTTTCTTGGTATGTGGATTTGTTGCTGGTGTAAGTAACAACTCATTGGTGGTATCTAACTCATATGGATCAAACTCTTCAGAGTTATTGTTCTGTTTTGATCTCAATGTCTTATTTTGTACCTGGCTATCTCTCTGTTCTATGTCTGTTTCTGTTTCTCTTTGAGTTACATGGCTGGTACCTTGTGTCATGACTATATTTTGTTGACATTTTGTAGCTTTGGTCTGTTTTGTGGCAGCTCTGGTTCTTTTCGGTTTTGCGTGACTGGTATCTTGAACGCCTACAGTATCTCTCACGAACGTTTCTTCTTTTTTATCGATTTTTGTTTTCTTTTTTGTTTTCTCAGCTGTTACATTTTGTTTATCATTGACACTACATCCCATTTCGCTTCTTCTTGATCCCCTCTCAGCACTCTGATCTGTTCCTTTTCTACAAAAAGTATTTGTTGCAGGAACGCTATTTCTCTTGCCTGTTGAAGTACTTGTCTTTGATGTTCCTCCACTGCTATGCAGTGTGCACCAGTGAAGTTCAGGTACGTCTACTTGCAAATCATCAGATGTGAAACAAGAATCGGATCCGTCTGTCATAGCCATCATTGTTAACGTCTGATAATAAAATATCAAGTCAAAATGTTATAATTCATCCAATAAATCAAATCCTAAATGCTATTAAAGGGGCACAAGCTGATACGTTTTTTGTTTTTTTGTTAGTTTTTTTGTTTTTGTTTTTTGTTGTTGTTGGTGTTGTTGTTGTTGCTGGTTTTGTTTGTTTGTTTGTTGTTGTTTTTTTGGGGGGTACTTTTTTTCTGCATATTGAAAGGTACTCACAGTATTCTACTTACTGATGTACACTTACCCATTGCTTGCAACTTGCTGAACTCAAACCTGGTATTAGGATAAAACTTATAAATGATCCAATGACATAATTTATTATACGTATCAAAAATGTATAGAAACGCCCTTCTATGCGATAAACAGTTCTAATAATGCCAGAACACAAATTGTAATGGCATAGAAAGCATGTATTATCATTAAAATTATAGTAGAACAGTTTAAATGAAGTTGTTTTGTAAGTTTTTTCACTTAAGTAGAAAGTTTATAAATCCAGCTTGTGCCACTTTGACCATAGAGACCCTACGTGTAGGATCTATGCTTTAACAGTGCAAACATCATCTACGCCAAACTAATGAAATTCTATGTTTCATATATCCATATGAGGCAGATTTTTATGACAAATCAACCAAGTAGATAATTCTATTTATAAACAGCTTTCATCATTGGCAATATCTGATTGTATAACTTTAGCTTCATCGACAAATTTTTAATTTGTTTCCCCTGGATTTGTTAATGATAGCAACTTTCTTGAAAACACTGACCAAGAAACAAAATATTTGTAATGACCAAAGTCATGTGAAAAATGTGGTAGTGTTCAATGATATAAAGTGACATGTATACAGTCAATGTTAGATACACAATATTACCATACACATGGACTGAATCAATAGAAGTGGTGAAATAACAGACTTGTAGAAATTTTTGAAACAGCCAAGTTTATCTGGTAGTGGTTCTAGAGTACTTTACAAGATTCACTGGACAATGAAAGCATCTGGAATTATAAATATGGATCATCTTATAATGCATCATTTTCCAGTAATAAGTAAGATAAAAGATTTCACAGTTTGGCCACTAGGAGTGCTATTTGCAAGCCACTTGGCGTCAGGAAGTTAGGGCTAGATTAGTTGAATATTGTAGCATAAAGACAGCACACATGAAGTTACCACACATTCTCTATGTTGTTCCCACAATACTATTTTATTAGTGACTACTACTAGTCAAAGCATGCCTGACCACTATTGTAACATTCTTTTAAGATCAGAGTTCTTTCACACACATTTCATTCCCTGCTTCGTGCAACCAATGGCCATGACAACAATTTTATCCCTCACTTTGCCAAATCTGGTGCTCCCTCTTGTGGTGTTTATCTGACAAATGGCTGGAACTTCAGGTAACCAGAATATGGTGTATTGGTCTTTAGATAAACCTTACACTGTAAAATACATCACTGGGATCGTTCATCATCCTTCCCCTTATGACTGAGGGCACACTGTACGGTAGGATAGTGTGCAGATATTAAAGTAATGAATTCCACCTACTGTTGCCAACAGATGTTGGTGATATATGCCTATGTTACTTAATCTCCTCTTTATGAGGTCAAATATAAATATTCACACTTGTCTTAGAACGCAGATGCTGCGCCATCTTATCCGATTTTGATCACACGACACACCATGTCCAGCATGAACATGAACATGCAGGACAGAACTTAATAAACTAAAATGGAGTGATGTGATTGGATGCAACAACATTTTGTTGCAGAACAGTATAATGACACAGCTTGCCTTCAGTCGCTTGTGGAAAGAGATGAGAAGAGTGCCCACAATCAAGCTGATCCAGACTAGATAAGCCTTACAATATATTAATTACTTCCTCAATCAAATGGCACTTACCCCTGGTAGTTTACTGGTAACATCAGAGTCTTTATCAGAGACAACAAATGTATTAGCAGGCATCTCTGCTGAATTGGCAAGCCTTTCTCCAAAAGTATCTGGACATGTCTCAGTTGAATTGACAGCACTTTTTCCATCAGCGCCTGGATGCACCTCAGCTGAATGGAAACTACCCTTTTCCAAATTTTTGGCAGGTATCTCTGCTGAATTGACAGGACTTTCTTCCAAAGTATCAGCACATATCTCTGCTGAATTGACAGTACCTACATCTGAGGCAGGTTGTAGAAAATTTTCCTCAACTGGAATGGTGATTGATGATAACTCCAACTATAGTCAAACAATAACAAAAACAATATGTGCGTCATAGCACTGATGTCTTAATGTGTAATAAAACAAATACAAGTTAATTCTAAAATTCAATTTAGTTGACTGAATTTACAAATTTTCATTTATCTTTGTATATTTGCAAATAACTTTTCCTTTTTCAAAACATTCCCCTTCATTATTTAAATATACAAGCCAAAAAATTTGTCAAGATATTTTCAAGATCGACCAAAATGTTAAATACATAAAAAAACTGAGAAACACTGCCATCTGACTTACCCCTGTCAGCTCTACGGGATCGTTTTTCACCCTTCGCCCTGCACTTCCTGGTGTACTTGTACGATATGCCTTTTTGTGGGGTTTATTTGGTGTACTTGTTTGGTATGACTTGCCAATACTAGGTGGTTGACTTGATGTATTAGTATACTCTACAGCCTGAACATCAAACATCTGAAATAGAAGTTAAGCATAAAGAACTGAGAAGGAATACAGTGAACTCCCATTTGATGGGATCCATGCAAAATGCAGCAGATCCTTAGTATGGCCACAAGTAAAACATCATCATATGAAAATTCTGCTATAATTTGTTTTAATTCACACATATTACATACTTTTTTTTAACCTGGTATAAAAATGTTCATTAATATTTTTTCTCTTCAATGATTTAGCATTCTTGATTGCATAACTATTACATATATGTCAAATACATTGCAGGCAGGATGGCATGGATAGCATGGGGTTTGCTATAAACCAAAACATGTACGATATACTTATTCCACTATACTATCTCATCATTTTTTCTATAAATGAAATTATTTTGGTATCAATTTGCTTAGTTAGCTTATTTAAATCAAGGCAGCCATACATGGGGTTTCATGCCATTAGTGTTATAATTGATGGGATAACAGTAAAGTGATGATGATGATGATTATTATTATCATTAATTATTAAAATAATTTATCATGGCCAACATGTGCTGTACATCAGGCCTTATATAAAACACGATCAAAATCAATGCATATTCACCTCAGTATCATTTGCACCACTTGACGTAGATGGTTTTGATTTTGAAATGCTTGGTTGATTTGTAGACAGAATATGTAATGAGTTCACTAATATCTGCTCATTTGTCTCACTTATTACATCTCTTTCTATGCAATGATAATGAAAAAAAAAAATTCAGTTACCTGACCTGTTAGAGATTAAAGTTTATACATTTATGGGTGAAATTTATGCTGCATATTTGAAAGTCGCTCGTATTACTGAAATAAATGTAAGTGTCACTCATAATTGACTAAACTCAAACCTGGTACTACATATAACATATAAATGATCCGATGACGTAGTTTTTGATGCGTAGTACTATCAAAAACAGTTGAGGAATCCATAATAGTTTCATCAAGGTTTTATGATATTTTCACTTTAATAGTAAAAAGTTTATAAACTCAGCTTGTGCCACTTAACTTAATATTGCATTTTACTGACAATAACTTATCACGGCAACATGTGTATAGGTGTTCAGCACATGCTGTCCAAGATAAGTTATTTGAATAATTAATACATTTGGCAATAGATAGAAGTGTAAGTCTGACAGAAAAAAGGCTTGAAATGATGACTACTATGATAGCCAAATATATTTCTGTACAGACAGAATAACAGAATATAACAAATTTCTCTGAAAGAATCACAGTAAATTTGTCTTTACCGTCATCTCTGCAAGACTTTTCCGCTGTAATGAGAGGTGGACTAGGTAGCATAGGAGAGAGACGATCGGCGTTGTCAGGATCTGACAATTAGAAGTCATTCAGAATAGGGCATTAACACAGTCTCATAAGAAATGTGAGTTTTATACAAATGTATACAACAATGATCATGAAAATATGAGTCAGACAAAGGTAGAGTTGCCAATAATGTGTAATCTAACTAAACCTATATGACATTCATGATAACGATGTACAGTCATTTCTTTGGACATCCAATATCTCAAATTATGCAGTTACTCACAAAAAAACAATACTGTGTCCTCTGACTTAAAAGCCAACATGATACTTATGACAATAATGTACAGCTATTTATTAGGACGTCCAATATCTCAAACTATGCAGTTACTCACAAGAAACGAATATTTTATTATTTTGACCCACAGCAAAACAGTTTGGATTTTTCATAGAGGACATACTGACCACTAATTAACACTTTCAACATTGAACATTGCCACTCTTTCAGCTCCACTTCGTTCTCGCATTTTGAGATATTTCAACAAACTTCAACGCATACAGATCGACACCTATCAAGAACTCAAAATGCGTTAGTCAACATTAGCTGGGATTTTAACACAACAAAAGTGGATAAACTGCTTACCACAGTCATTTCCTTGTACCTCTGATATGTCAAACAGTTCATCCCAGTCTCCAACACATGTTGATGGTTTTCCCTCAAGGAGTGAGGATTGCCTGTTCCAAGTCCTGGGTAAGGTGACATTATGGTGGAACATTTCACGAGACAGCACTGAAGTTCTTGGTAGCTTCACTGTAGAAATGTACAGATGAACATATTAACTGCTATATAGTAATAGAAAGTTGTACATGTTTGAAGACATACATTGTACATTACACATTACATGTAGACTAAAAGTTTGCACATCCATGATTCTTATAGCATTCCAATCTTTTGTTTACAGTCTGTGGACAAAGACTGAAATGTACAGTTAAAAATTTCAGGTAACAATTTTCAAGTTTTGGTTTTGAATAAAAAGTTAAATTTGTGACAATGGTTTACCAACGTAGTTTAGTGGATGAATCTGCATTGCAAATATTTTTTCTTGAATACTTATTTTATTAATTAAAGTAAAAGTGACATAACTTATTGTATTCTTACAATCTTAGTAAACATGGTATTCATGGTTTTATTACCAATTTGAATCAAGTTCACCATCAAATAGTTTTCTCAGTGGAAGAAAAACAAGGAAAAACTTTGTGAGATGTTTACCAATAACCTGTGCATCATCTCTTGGGATTTCAGTGTCTGAATACTCTTCTTCTATTTCTCTTTCATCTTGAGCTGAAGTGGCTGTAACAGAAAGACTCACATATCATGAAGTCTGAAATGTTTACCTGTGCTCTATAACTCTTTCTACGACATGGGAGCAGTGACAAATATAACTTTTGTAACACATCGTTTTCATATAACCTCATCAGTGACTGGATTAGATTGTATCACATGGCCCCGTATGGACCAGTGTGCCCTCTATAAAAGCCAATTTGATGTGCCACTGACTCAGACAATTTCAATTTCACCAAAATTTGACATTCCTCTATCTCTTAAAATGTGGTGACTCAAGAAATCCTGGGGTTTTTTTTTATTTTGACCCACAACAATAAAATTTGGCTATCATTAGAGGGCTAACATGGACTATTGACTATAGAAACCTAAATTGGATATGGGTACCATTTACATTCTGTTTCCCCCAACCCAAGACAATATTCATGTAGCACAGAAGTCTTATCAGGATTTGCTTGGACTATGGAAAGAATATGTACCAAAGAATGAGATGCATTATAAAATATTTATTGCCTGGCCTTAACGGGCACTAGTAGACATCATATTACCATCATATATAAATTTGGCTAAATTTAGCAAAAGTTGGTCCACAACAAAGAATACTCCAATTCAATCCTTAAGGCTTCACTGATAAGATAACACTAACACTAGTACATAGAAAGGATCATAGACATTAAAAAGTTGTAATATGAGATTAGCTTTAAAAAATAGGATCATTCATTCTAATCAAAAGAAAGACCCTATCTATTTCTTATGACTCCACTGATGAGATAGCATTGATACAAGAATCTGAAATCATAGACCTTTAAAGACATTTCAAACAGTTACTGTTTGCTGAGTTAGAATGTATATTACTTTGGGGGAGAAATCTGACAGAAAGATATCGGTTTTTGTGACTCCACTCTAGTGAGGTTTTAGATTGAAATGCTACTTACATGAAGTGTCTTCATCATTTGTTAACCCTTCTGTTTGATAAGTAAAGGAACCTGTGCTATCAAATGCACATGTTGGCATACTGCTTAATATACTTGTAGTCTCATCCTCATCTGTTATCTATCAAAATAGTCACTATATCATGAGTTTGTGACTTTCATTCTATGAATGATAACAAACTACATTTTAATAGTCAATGCAAACATTTATAAGAGCTACTCAATGAATAACATTTCTAATACGGAACGTGCAAACCCGCCATCTTGAATATTCTGAATGTTGCATCATGGGAAATATTAATCAATCAGTATTGCAAACAATATTGTTACATTGTTTGTAACCACAAATAATCTAGTCATGATTACCCTGACCATTGTAGGAGGTTTATTCTGTTGATAGCTCCAGATTAGGTATTACGCTAACTACAGATAATCCCACAGTCCTGTGCATCTGAGCATGCTCATTCTGGATTGCAAGTTGTGTCTTGATCTAAACATGGCTTTGTAGAAGACAGAGTCCTCCTCATCTGTGGTACTATTTTTATGTGAGCTGTGTAAGAATTTGACTTGTGGATTTGTTAAGAAATGTAACAATGGAAATGTAGTACACACAGACTTGCTAACTGTATCATCATACATATGCCTGTCCATATGAACATTTGACATAACATAAATGTAAATTGGGAGGGAACATATCAGACAAGCCAGTTTAAAATATAGACACACACACACACACACACACACACACACACACACACACACACACACACACACACACACACACACAGTTACACACTCAAATGTATGCATCAAAAGACTCATTTTGTGGTTACTACTATATCTATCACTTGCTACTCACAAGTGTTGGAATATTGTTGTTAACGAGTGATTAACATGCAGGAGCACCCACAAGATACAAATGTACTACCAAATTAGGGAGACTGTAGTATAAAGTTTCAATTAGGTGACACAATGTTTATCATGTCTCACAGAAATTACATAAACAAAATATGCAAGCATATAAACTGATGCTTGTTATCTCACTGTGAACACAAATCAACATCACTGTCGAATTAGACAAGGCAGATTGAAACACACACAAAAAATGTTTGATGTGTTCAATGTGAGACAAAATGTAAGATTTCATGTGCATGGGTGTTGTCAGTGTCTGTATTTCATTTGTGTAATTTCTAACAAAAAGTGTGTGAGAGGTAAAAACATTCTGCCACCTAACTGAAACTCTACACTCTTTCTAGTTTTGTAGTAACTTTCACTGTAGACTTGCATATCATAATTTATGATAGGAATTCATATAGACTTACATTTGATGTTCTTGGATTACCAGCAAGGGTACGATTATCAGACATCACCCGTATAGGAGCTACATTGCAGAAAGGAAACAAATGGAAAATAGTTGACTGTTAGCTAGTGCTGACGTCATAAAAGAAACTACATGTACCAACAATTGAGTAGGAAAAGCACTCAAAACATTTAATAAAAAATTGTGTTGAAACTTACTCTGTTCAAACACTTTTCTAGATGTTGTAGCCAATCTTTGCTGTACTGGAAATATCCTGAAAGATATGGGAAACCATCACATCAAAATTAGTGTCAGGAGTATTTGGCACGACAGCTCCAAACTGTTTTTGTCAAGGGTCATGTTTTGTTTGTTTGTTTGTTTGTTGTTGTGGCTTAAAAAAACATCCTGCCATACTTAGCTATACCTTGAATTTAGTACACTTGTATTGATTACTGCTATCAACTTAATGTGATTTTGAATACTACTTTGGTAACTTACATAAATTTGAAATGTTGCACAGAAGCCCTACTGCACTGGTTGAGCAAACTGAGTAAGTTACTGATGTGTGATAGCCAAAGTTGATAGCAGTACTCAATACAATTGCACCAAACTCAGAAATAACACTGACTGGATTTTTTCCTTTGAGTTCTAGTCCAAAAAAGATAGTTTCTGTCCAAGAAAGGCGAGGAAACACACATCACCATTTATCTGATCAAATCAAATGAAATATTTAGCAATATTGAATGTGTTCTCTAACATACTCAGATTTTCAAACTGACCCCTGACTCAGAATATTACCTGACCCAAAAACTGCCAGGTTACAGAATCAAAATGATTGGAATCAAAACAGTAATACTTGCCTGGTTGATTGACCAAAGGCAGTACTACCAACGCCATAAGCAATATTGAATTTTGGCATTGGTATTTTCCTGATTGCCAGTTTGCTTGGAGTGTTGGTTTGTCGTTGTATACCATGTCCTTGTCTACTGTTTCCTGTACCATACGTATAATACAAAAATATAAGTATATTAATATGTGCACTGACTGTAATATCAGATGATATCAACATGTCACAGTCTGCCATGTATTATTGGTAGAATATGTTAATTCCTAGTTCACAATAATGTATAACTATAATCCATCTTATGCATTGTAGTTGAGCGCAGCCAAATTTTTTGTCTGTTCTTTGTTCTTGTGCGATTGTCCATTCATTCCTACAATGCACCAGAGTAAGAAAACCACAAGCTTTTTCCCTGCTTTGATTCCCTCCTACCAAGTCATCATACCCATTATTAATAGATGACGTCAGGACCTGATTTTGACGGGACACGGCGACAATGAACATTTGAATTGAGTCCCGACTGATTCGAAGCAGGACTAAACAAACTCACAGTACATTTGACAAATATTATAGTATTGTTTTTTTCTACCAAGCAAACGTCATTGATGACTGAAATGGTATGGTGTCTTTTGTTACCTTCTATAGCATCTTGACATCTGTTTACTTGACTTGAATCGAATATATCGTCATCTTCATGTATCGCCTGAAGAGGTTTCCTCTTTGAGTATGTTTTGTATCTGTCTCCTTTCATTTTACTTCTTCCACGTTCGGCTCAGTTTCTTATTACTATGTACTATCTCTGGGAGAGGAATAGAAGGCTACTCTTACCGGAATATCTGATATCATAAATGATCAGTGACTTTCACTATCAATAATAGAACAGCAAAAAGATAGGTCTTAAATTGAATTTTGGTGCTGAAGACACGAGTAGGACACTTAGATCATTGTTACATACTATTACTTACAGAGGAGACGAAATTAACTCACAAAAACAATACAAACTCGGGTTGTGGATTGTTGATGAGCTCATCTCTTCGATTTTTTAGTCAAAATCAAAATGGCGCCCTCGACGAATTAGCCTCGTCCAAGAACCTTTAACTGTACTGTGTAAATAATGACTTGTCACTTTTAATAGTACAGGCTGATAGAAAGCTGATAGGCAAAGTTAAACTTATTTCAAACTTACCCACGGTATGCTAAATTTGTGTAATTCATAAGCTATACGGATATCATAAATGTACCAGAAAAATATAGTTGTTGACGTTCATTTGATAGAACTATTTCCGGTCATGTTTTGCATGCACTCGACCTCGCAAGGTTTTGTGACTAAATAATATTGTAGTTGCTTTAGCAGGATGGAATCGTCCCCATTTCAACATGTGCCACACACACCTTTACTGGAAGGAACAATTCCTTTGCAATCACCTGTGCCAACTGTTCCCGATGTAGATTTAGAAGCCAGAATTTCAAACACTCCAAGTCCGTTCCAAAGAAGAAGGCGAACATTCGGTGAGGAATTGATTTATCATTCATGTAGGTTTTTTTTGGCAATTGCAATTTGGTTAATTGGATTCTGGAGTTATTTCATGATTTTGCATCACTTACATTATTCATAGTTGCATGCCACCAACACAGTCCATCTATCCATGCAAGTATCACTTCCATGTTCCATCACAGTCTACACAGAGGAACTTTGATGCCGACATGGAAGTACTATCTACATGGTACATTTCCATGTCCAAGTTGACACTTATTCCCCATTCCTTGTCCAGTGGTCGTCCTTTCACAAGTACTCATTGCTTTCAAATAAGACAGTCGTGAATATGTGTGTGTTCTGCTATAACAAATACATGTGCGCTGACCTCCATGATCGAATGTGTCCATGGCAAAGACCTCCAGTAACAGTAAAATGAGGAACAAGTTTCAACTAAAAATTCAAGTGTATGTGTTTCTCAGCAGTTAGTTCCAACAGTGTTTTATTTGACATGAGTCAGCCTTGTTTTCGTTATCCCAGTGGACATCCCAAGGAAAGTGTATTCCCTCATTACGATGATTGCCATCAATTTTCATACAGAAACAAATAGTATATTCTCATTGGACCATGGCTGTATTAGATAGTTACTAGTGCTCTGAATAAATTAGGATTTAAATTTGGATGTAAAAACACTTGGTTGGAAAATTAAGCTATAGAACCAGTACCTCCCAAGCAAAACAATTATCCTATCTAATCTTTATGGTTCCTAACAGTAATGTGAGAACCTGGGATTGAATTATGGGCCTTTAAATGACAAAGAGCTGCAATCACTGGTCAGAAGATATAATAAAATACAATGTAAACAGCAAAATAATATGATGTATTACTATATCCTTCAGATCAATGCTTGCCACATACTCCTGTTCAATGTAACATGAGAGGTGGCTTTCAAGGAGATCCTTGCTGTCCACAAGTTACCATGTCAAGTAAGTGACTTAAATGTTTCAGGATGGTCCATCCAATTGATTGATTGATTGATTGATTTTTTTGGCAAAAAAATATTTGGAAGCCCATAAACTAAAACTGATGTACAATACAGCAGCTATCACATTTGCATGAAAGACAAAACATATACATTACTGAATACCTTTGCTGAGGATCATAACACAAAAAAGTTTTTGCAACTTATTTCCACTGTGGTCCTCACACATAAAACATCGTTCAAATCCAAAAATTTCCTTGATAAGTGAAGATAGATTTTGAATACAGTGCATGTGGTGATAATTTATCAATCCTGTTGTACAAAACAAGTGGCATGATATCTGAGAAACTGGAAAGAGAATGTTGTGACTCATATTTTGAGTACTGTGGAATGAATTATGCAACACACGTTGTAGTGATGTAGCAAGGTGTAAATCAAATTTCTCATTGGAACACGTTTGGCTTGCATGTAGTGTATACAGTGTACAGTACCACTATCCATGAACCCTAATGTATGTGAACAAGAGCACAAAAAACGTTACATGTCATTGCATTTCCATACATAGACAGGATCCATGTTCAAATACTAATGTTCGTAAACATAAATCTGACTTTTTTTCTTGCCAGGTGAACAAGAGGTACCTCAAACTCCCATTGGTCAGTCCCCAATTGTTTGGTGTACAGCAAAGTCCCCAAAAGTTACATGTCATGAACCAGTCACATATCGACAATTAAACAGGGGAGCTACGAATTCCAATAACAATGCCAATACATGCATGTGTAACAATGAAGATATGGATATTAGTTCCCCAAATCCAAACCCAGTCAGTATGTGTATGCCAAATAGTGATTTCCAAAATTCAGGTAGAGGTGATAGACTTTTTTCAAGGCAAAGCAGGGTAGAGACACCACCTACAAGAGCCACTGTACACTCTACTAGACAAGAACTTATGACCTCGCCAATGCAAAGATCTCAGAATACACAGGAACTTGACCTGTTTGGTGGGGATGACTACTTTGCTTGAATTCAGAAAAGATGCTCTAATTTGTTTTTAAAAGTTTTACATCCACGAGAGAATAGTTTTTTTTAAACTATCGATAACATTGTTATAAATTAGGGTGAAGTTGTGTTTGTATGACAGATTAACTGGATAGATTTCCATATTAGTTCTTGTCAGTTTTTTTACTCTCATTCTTAAGTGAAAATAATTACATAGCACATCAAACTATTCTAGTATAGTAATTATTAGTTCTGGTACCATGACCAAGGGTTCAGATAGGGAACTTGCAAACCTGCCATGTTGAATGTTGCATCATGGGAAATATGATTATAAATACTAATCAATTAGTATTGTAAACAATGTTGAGACATTATTTGTAACCACAAATAATCAATTCATAGTTACCCTGACCATTGTGGGAGGTTAATTTTATCAGTTGCTCCAGATTAGGTATTACGATAACCACAAATAATCCCATAGTCCTTTGCGTCTGAGCATGCTCAGTCTGGATTGCAAGTTCCCTATCACTTGCAAATAATGTTTCCCAGTTAAAACCCTTGGTTGTGATACAAGAAAAAATCATTACAAATGTGACACCTACTATACCGTTGTTTGAAAACTACTGTGTGACTGGCTTAGTCAGTGTATTGTGCTATACTCTTGCATGTTATTATGTATATGCACTGGCTTGTGAAGTCACAAATTAAACGGAGGACCTGTCAGCCTTTAGTCTCTCCATTATCCAAATACATTGTGCTAGATATATCAAATATCAAAAGAAGCATTCAGGCAAACCAGAGTATCTTGGACAGTGCCATATTAGAGACCGGGTTTTATGATAATGTCATGAAAGTTATATCGAAATGAGTAGAATCAGTAAATGTACAATATATTGTTGTTTATGAGTTCGTTGCTAAAAGTAGAATCAGTAAATGTACAATATATTGTTGTTTATGAGTTCGTTGCTAAAAGTAGAATCAGTAAATGTACAATATATTCTACGTTGATAAAAGTAGAATCAGTCCAACAACAGTATATCATTTACTTTGAATGCTGAATGACATTACATCATTTTGTGTTTCTATGGATTTACTGTTCTGTAGGCATAGAAACAAAATACTAACATTGTGTGTCTATAGCATATCTCTTTAGCAAAGAAGGAAAATAAATATAATTTCAAAAGTAGATCTGTATTCTATGCCTATGGAATTTTTGTTTTTAAAGCGTGTGAGGTGATCGTAGACTCAGGTTGAGAGTTCTGTTAGTGTAAAAAGAAATGATACAGCATTCTATGTGTTGTGATATTATTGGAAATATGATGGTATACTTGGTGTGCAGTAGTTGAAAGACAAATTATAATTACAGTCCTAACAGTATATGTTTACACAATGGTATGAATTCTTTAAATGACTGACGCATAGATTGTTTTACTTGAGTGTTACAGGTTACAAAGTGTGGCACACTGCAATCAATTTACTTTGGTTTTATGGGTTGTACAAAGTGTGGCACATACTGGAATTTCTTTACTTGGTTGTCATGGATGGGTTGTACAAATCTGATTAAAATCAGATTGGGGTTGTACGAAGTGTGGCACACAGTGAAATCACTTTACTTGGGTGTTATGGGTTGTGCAAAGTGTGGCACACTGGAATCACTTTACTTGGGTGTTATGGGTTGTGCAAAGTGTGGCACACTGGAATCACTTTACTTGGGTGTTATGGGTTGTGCAAAGTGTGGCACACAGTGGAATCACTTTACTTGGGTGTTATGGGTTGTGCAAAGTGTGGCACACTGGAATCACTTTCCTTGGGTGTTATGGGTTGCACAAAGTGGCACAGTGGAATCACTTTACTTGGGTGTTATGGGTTGTGCAAAGTGTGGCAAACTGGAATCACTTTACTTTGGTGTTAGGGGTTGTACAAAGTATGGCACACTGGAATCGTTTTACTTGGGTGTCAGGTTGTACAAAGTGGCACATGTGGAATGTTTTACTTGGGTGTTACGGGTTGTACGAAGCGTGGCACACAGTGAAATCACTTTACTTGGGTGTTATGGGTTGTGCAAAGTGTGGCACACTGGAATCACTTTACTTTGGTGTTAGGGGTTGTACAAAGTATGGCACACTGGAATCGTTTTACTTGGGTGTCACAGGATGTACAAAGTGGCACATGTGGAATGTTTTACTTGAGTATTACGGGTTGTACGAAGCGTGGCACACACTAGCATTATTTTACTTGGGTTTTACAGGTTGTAGAATTCATAGTATATTGTGACTACTAAATGACTATGGTAATATCTTCGAATTCATCATAAACCTCGACACAAGCTGATTGGAAGTCTTGAAATGACTGACGACAACGGAAGTTCCCGTAGAAATGTTGGTAATAAGGTTTCAGAAATTCTACAAAATCCTAGTTTTTCCTAAAACTGTTCGGTGGTGTGAGCTAAAACTGACATTTAACGTCCTTCAAAATCCTAATGAAATTGGTATGCAAATTACTTTGGCATATGATCTCTTTAAACAATACCAGCGCAAACATATTCGTCGGCAAGTAAGTCTACTTTACGTCTACCAGTTAATGCTCTAGACGGTCGAAAGGAGAAACAATTCGTATTGATAATACTAATTCAATTTAGACAGCAGTAACAATCCACTTATGACGCACGTGTCAATCCTTAGATTGAGACAGAATTAACGTAAACGGGATTTGTGTCAGCTTTTCGAATTCGTTGAGTAGATTGGATAACCAGACATGGACGCGACAGACACCAAATACCAGACAACTTATACAAAGTGATGAAAACATTAACTAGCTATGAGGGGTATTTAACTGATAGAACAATACAATAATCTAAATAAGAATCGAATTAAAGTACTTAGGCATTTGTCGTGTGAAATGTTATCTTTTCCTAGAATCTTTTTCCTAGCCCGTCTTCAGGTAAACGCTAGAAGACTAAGTTTTCGTTTCTCGTTTAGCCGATCGAAGCCCTCGGTTCGTCTGCATAGTGGACATTTAGACCAAATACTAATAGGGACTGTGAACGGATGTCATGCTCTCAGACATATCCAATGGTAATATCAGTAACTGATAGAAACGAAATTTGCATTTCTAGACAGTCATTGTTTACCAGGATGTCTTTATTAGGTGTTAATTTTTTCAGTGGGTGGGAATCCGACAAAGGTGGGGATAAGACAATATTCACTTGAAAGAAAGTAAACAATGGGTGAGTGTAAGACCCGCAGTCTGACCTGGAACGTGTCATTGCCTTCCACGGTACCACTTCGAACACATCGTCCCATCAGCTCCTGAGAATCTAATCGTGTGACTTTTGTGGAACATGTCTTCTAATATGATCATCGTACTTGTATTTGTCTACTGCACCGTGTATGAAAGTGATGGTTTACCCTTGCCTCAAAACAACCAAGAACTCCAAACTACTTTATCCGGCAAACTTGGTATTGATGCTGGAGGATTTCCAGACATAGACAAGGAAGATATCACCATTCCGGCCGATTTACGTTTGAAGTATTGGTCGCTGTCGATGCAACACAAACACCGACAGAAGAGAGCAAAACTTACGTTGCCAATATTTGATAAAGTCGTTCGGGAAAATGAAGGTAATTAAGATAATTTAAACTCTGTTTTCGTCGCAAATCATAGAGATAGAAAAGTTTATAAATCTTCTGTCATTCAGTGATCTTATGGTTATCTATAATATAGATGTTCTCCTTTACCCTCCGTATGTAACCACAACTACGTGCACATTGACACACTTGTAACCGTACGACCTTAGCCAAAACATTCTACGTCCATGGCCAAAGCATGGTTTACTCCGATGCAGCCAATAGGTAGATGTGTGGCTTTCATTTATTATATGTTGAGCCAGACCAAAATGGTGATTTTAATAGAATGGTCCCCTGTCAAAAATTGTGAGGAGGGTGCTTAACTTATTATGTGCCCTCCCACAGTGCACTGGTGGTGAAGGGTATCTGCCCTCCCTCCCTCCGGGTTTCAAATTGCCTGCCAGCCCACTATCCACCCAATACCCATCTTCCACCAGGAAAGTGTTTGTGATTTCCAGTATACCAGCAGTTGATTTGTACATAAAAATGTGCACCCCTCCCCCACAATTCCATGTTTTCCCCTCCCACTGTATCAAAATCAGGACTTCCCCGCCAATTGAAAAAAAAAATTGCTCGACCACTGAAAAATTGCGTAAGGACAGCTTTTTGCAAGAACAGCTTCGTTGACTGCACCTGTTCACCAATGATTTGGAGGACATTCAACTCATGCACTGTACAATATCTTACCCACAACTCTCTCTGATTGGTATGCTTGGAGGTTACTGCATATTGGTCAGCTTAGTATTTTACCATGTGCGTTAACTTTGATGAAAACTGGCCAACTTTGTCCAAAATCAGTTCTTGCTAGTTCGACTGATATATAATGTACTTAGGAACGGTTTTAACTGGATTACTTTGTTATTTAAGTTTTGCATATATGCATACTTTGTCACACAATACGTCTGACACATCGTCACACAATCCCATAGTGGCCGGTCTAGCGGGTACAGCATACACCCAATTTTCAGTCACCGACAAAAGCGTCCAATACGTGTGAAGCGACAATTCTTACTCACCTTTGTTGCTAACCAAATTTTGATCACCTAATTACGGAGGCAAATGCCGAACTTTTAAAATAAAGTACTTGCCATTTGACCCATCTTTCTGACGTCAGACTTTCTCTAAAATGCATCTTTACAGCCTTTTTATCGGATGTCGTCCAGGCGGGTTCTATGCGTCATCAACTAACCTTTGAGATGAACAGAAAACTTAACGAAGACAGCAAAATATCGATGGCAGAACTGAAGCTGTACAAGGAACGACCAAACCACACTACTCACAAACCTCACAATAGAACACATCCCCTCAATAATGCCAGAGTCAGCATTCACCAGATCATTCGGGCTCCCGGCAACGACTCAACCACATCATTGGCCCTCGTCGATTCAAGGTATGTGTGAATTTCCGATCTGTTCAGTTGCTTCTGTTTTCAATTGTAAGTTTCTAGTGAAATTAGAAAATAATGTTATCATGTAAATAAAAAATAGTCTCCTTTCCGACGCTGGAATTTTTCGACTATGTTCTTTGGTAAGCTACTGAAATGCAGTGGTCATTTTTACTAATTATCCAGTCCACCGGCTTTGAAATATCATAAGGTGACATCGAAAACTGGAGCAAATAGACCCAGTCTCCCATAATGGAATCATATGGTTTCGTTGCCCATCTCCTTAGTTTATTTGACCAAAATCTTATTCATCTTTAATTTCAAAACAGACTGGTGGCTGTAAATGGTTCAGGTTGGAGAATCTTCGACGTGACGTTAGCTGTACAGAGATGGCTACAGAATCCAGACGACGAGTTTATGCTAGAAGTATGGATTGAAGGGGAGAGGCCAACAACCCATGCACTCAAAGTAGCCAAGAAAGTGGAGTTCGCTACAGATCAGATTGACCATCATCATCTGCCACAGCTAGTCGTCTACACTGAACACTATAAGCAAAGGTAGGTTTGTTATGATTTATTCTTCATTTAGGGAGGTTGAATATCAAATTTAAGCGAAATAATCATGGAGGAAAAATCCATGAAACAACCAAGTTTCCTATCACAACCTCGTTTCCAATCGTATATAGGATATCAGGTACTTGACTATGCTTTCACACTCACTCAAGTCATCCAAATAACCAATCCTTTCGAATGTAGACCACGTCTTGGGTATCTTGTCTGGTCACGACATCGCCTTGAACGACTGACCTCTTTACGGCATTTATTACCTCACATACATTTGCCACGTCAGTGGAAAACTGTACTCTGGCTATAATATCACGAAACCGTTAAAAGGCATAAATCTCGAAACCGTAAAAAGGTCCAATTCAAAAGACTACTACAGGCCTCGAGGGTACACGGAATATAATATATATCCGTCGTTCTGAATCCCTATAGTGATGCCCATTCTAATAAAGAGAATTGATAATCATAATTAAATCATGATACTATAAAAATCACAACTTTTGTTTTGTTCATGTAGGTTCGGACCGTCCGATTGCAAACTAGACCAAGAAGATGAAACCTGTTGTAGGAAATCAAGGTACATCAACTTCCGTAATATGCAGTGGAGCAACAGGTGGATCATTGAACCAGTTGGCTACGATGCATATGAATGTGTAGGACCATGTCGAATAAGTCAGAGGGGAGAACCAACCAATTTAGTGTCCTGCGACGTTGCCAAAAGTTCTTCACTACCCATGATGTATTTGACGAAGAAGGGCGGCGTTACAGAGATTGAAGTGGCCAACATTCCAAATATGATCGTGGACGAGTGCAGGTGTAAAGCATGAATTTATAGACATTGAAAAGAACTTATTTGTACACATTTATAAAAACCATGACTGCTGATAGATAAGCCACAATGGTGCAAAGTATTAGTGTATGGTTTCTTCCAGAAACTGTTGTAAATATTCGTATGTAAATACTCTAAATGTACAGTATCTTTAAAACCCATAATTATCTTAGAGTGGATTTATATTTAGTAGTCTAATGAGATGTTTGCTAAGATTACAAACGTGTAATCTCAGACTGTTATACTTTTTCGAAAATAGTAAGTCTTGTAACTTGAGCAATTTATAGGACCTTAGTATATCTCTGTGATCCATTCATGGACCAAGGCTTAGCTGTTGATGCTCATTTAATTATAAAATGTAAGCTAGAGGCATAGGTTACGCCTAACAAAAATATTCACCAACTTAGCGCCACGGTCAATCACATTAAGTGTAGCAAATGGAGGTAGCACTCTATCTGCATGCACGTTTCTACAAGCGCTTCACCCAAGCTAAGATAGGGCAGACTTCTATAGGATCGTCGAGGAAGACATAAAAAGTTCAATGATACGTTTTACTATAATATTAAAACTACGTGTATGAAGTACTTTTAAACTAGCCTTAGTTAAAAGTTTTTCATGCCACAACTAGAACGATTCAAGAAAACTGGATGCTCTTTCACTTTTATAATGTTCAGCCATCTTGGATGTAAATGGTGTTTTTTTCCTGCAAGTTGTTTTAGTCGCTAATCGTTCACTGTTTGACAATACGTCTGTATTATATGTAAACGAAGTAGTGGTGAATAAAGGTGTGAAACACTGATCTTATCTTATTAACGTGTATTTATTAGTCACACTCATTAACAAGTCATAATTATTTGCATGTGCTTGCTAATGACCGTCTGGTTTTGCTAAGCCCTTAAAGAGATTATTTGTCTGAGACGTGTGACTGCATGAGTACTCCCAACCCTAGTTAGTCTTGCTGCTAGACGTTCGGGCTTTCTTTCGATACTATAAGCGAACGAAGTTCGCAGTGAGGGCTTGCCCGAACACTTGGATGTTCCATCCTCGATAGCGATGTTAGGTCGTGTGTCGTATTGTATCGGAAGAACATCCGAGGTCTAGCAGATAGACTAAACCATAGTTTGCTGAACCATGGAGGTGGAATGACAAAGTTTCTATCTTGTTTCAATACAACACAAATTATTCTTAAACAGAATGTCGGCAGATGTATTTATTCTTTACCAATATCACCAAAGACGACCAAATCTGATTTTAAAGTAATGAGGGGAAAATAAAACTATTCACTTTCATACAATTTTATTCAGTACGCCTTCTTCTTGCATGTCGAGTGATTTTGTTCAAATGCCTTTTAAGGAGGACGTGTAGTACAGGAGTATGCTTCATCTTTTTCTCTAGAAAGAGATGCAACCACTCAGCAGAAGACACAGCGGACTGCAAAACATGAAAGACGGCGAATGAATGAATGAATGAATGAAGTCGAGCCCATTCACCCGAATACATTAACAATATTGAATAGTAACACTTGTATTGTGACAAACGATGATTTACACTGATATGACGATCCCTAACAAACACACGTCGTTAATAGCTTTTGATGAGATGCGCTATCATCATTACCATTTTAACAAAATAACAACTAATGACCCAATAATCTACTGTGAAGTGAGAAATATCTGTGGTGGGTAATCCGAGAACTGTCAATCTGATTAAAATACGTCTCAGAGCTTGACAGTCAAGTTCAAACATAATTTTTAATTAGATTTTCTATTTTGATACATAACTCAACTTGCTGAAAACATCCATTGTAAACGCATTAGTACCTTCTTAATGGAGTCATGAGCGTTACGTATGGGATTACAAATATACTATTATTGTTTCTAGACCAATCTTTTTTCTTAATTCCTGCCAAGCAGCCGTTTTTCACACTTATATTGTTAATAACCCTAATCCGAAGTGCGCAGTTCTTGATTGGTTACAGTAAATGACGAAAGGAAACACCCCTACCATGGCCAGCTACGCAAAATCAAGTGATGAACCTACAACGAAATCCAAAATACTACTTTAATAACGCTAGCCCTACTATAAGTAGTACGCCTGTGAGTAGGCTACAATGTCTAAAGTTGTTTGCCCATAAGGGGCGATATCAACAAAATCGTCACTGCACATACTAGCCACGGCAACAATCTGCAAATTGACAAGATGCCGTGACTGTAAACAGGGAATATAAGTATTACGGGTGAAGATAAGGGAAGATAGTGTTGATGACTATATGGCACCTCAGACCACTATTCTTTTAGTGGTCTGAGATGGCACGGATGTGGGAAGGCGGCTATCACCCGGAACAAAACAAACAACACAGAATGATGGATTTAGAAGTAAATAAAGACATCTAGCCGCTTTAATCAGATTGTTTTCCTTGATACATTGAACACAAGCAAAGTATTCCAACTCATAAGGGTGACCCTTTTTTTCTGTTTCTCATTAACCAACCGACCCAAATTTTCAGCTCGGACTTCAAAATAAAAAAAAAATATTTTTGCTTTCGCCCACTCTTAACATTTTGAGAAACAGTGCCCTCTCTGGCAAGAATAAGCAAGTGTCTGGACTGTCGACGTCATCTACAGTCATGGTGGCGGCGAGGACACTTGTTCATGAACAGAGTGTTTCTTTCATGACGTAAGTTATTCAGGGGGGGGGGGGGTGACATGCATAGAAGCTGAGAAAGGGCTTGTTACCAGGAATCCAATAGAAAGAAGGTAGAGAGGAGAAAAACGAGAGGTAGAGAAACATATGAAGAAGATGTTTTTTTAAATCTTTTTTTTTCTCTTATAATTGACCTACCGACCCAGAGTTGCCTTAAAAAGTAATGAGAAACATTTTTTTAAAAAGATGTGGTCACCCCGATATAGAAAATGACGGTTCATGGTCACCCATCGTTCAGTCACGACTATGTGATACATTGATAGGATAAAAGAACAGATTCTAGGCTACTGACGCAAAGTGCATCCATGAGTTCATTGTACCTCCCAGACATAGAACAATCATACATTCACTTATTTGTGACCAAGTCATGTAGCAAGTACTCTAAAGCTACGCTATGGTAGCTTATAGGGTTAAGGAGTACATGAATAGAAAGGTCGATCAGATCTACAAGTATATACGATCTGGACAAGAGAAATACTGTTCGGACCGGAAAAAAAGGTCTAACTCGTTAATGGCAAATTAGGCCTTAAGTGGTAGACACGCTATAATGATTTTAACTCGGTAGCACCGAGAAAGGATACTTCGTGACATGGCTCGTGAAATATTGGGGCCTTCAGTAATTACAGGTGGGGGTGGACCGGAGAATGGGGGGGGGGGTCAGGTTTTGCAAATCTGTTCCCAAGGGAGCGCCATATGAAGAGTGATATTTCACTTTGAGTCATTGCATTATTCAAGTTTGCATTATTTTGTGTGTTTGTGCATCCCATCACAGCACTGCTATCACATCACTATATTGTCACGTCCCAGCACTGCCACGATTGTATGGTAATTACGGTAATATCAGAACATAGATAAATCGCTGCTGATATCCATGAGGAGAGGGTGAAGAGTGAAGGTGGAACAGTGTGATAAGATATTGTACAGCAGGGATGTAGACCTCGGTCCAAAAAGTGTCGATAGTGCACACACCCATCGAGACTTTTGGAGTTCTGGCAGTCAACTCCGCCAATTAGATCCAAGCACAGGCTCAATTCAATGCAGTGCCTCCATACTGTGCAGTAGTGGTAAACAACCAAAACCGTACCTTTAATTATCCGTGTGGAGTCAGCGGTAGGATCAAGTCCTCACCAATTGATTCTGGGACTATATGGCCCATGCCTCTGAAAAATAGATGCACATGGGTGAGGGTCATGTTTAAGATAAGAAACATGTGGCAGGGTCACTTTTTAGAAGCGGGATTGGAGAAGGGTAACATTTTACGCAACATTTTTGCCAGCTATAGGTTGATTTTCTCCGCCCCCTGTTAAATTACTGAAGGCTCCCCAAACGGTCATGATTGTGTCTGAGCATAGGCGTTTGAGAGAGAGACAACGTCTATAGTCTGAGAGATATTGATTGCTATCGTAAAATGAAACAGACGACGTAGATTGCTGTTCAAAGTTCATGGTTCGAGGGCATTTGTAGTCTATCTAGTTCCTATACAGTATCATTATCATTTACACAGTTTAGTAAACCACGTAGGCATCCAGACTATAGGACATTTGATGGACATAGCAACTTGATAAATACGGTCAGTATGACAAGTGTTATCTTTAATTAAAATATTACATTTTCTGTGTCTCGGACTGTTTGTATATCGGTGAGGTGGTTGTCTTACGGATAGACTGTCTGCCTATCTGTCTGTCCGTCCGTCCACCTGCAATGTCTGTCTGTCTGTCTGTCTGTCTGTCTGTCTCTCTCTCTCTCTCTCTCTCTCTCTGTCTCTCTCTCTCTCTGTCTCTCTCTCTCTCTCTCCATCTGTCAATCTAACCGATCTATCTCGGGGCAGGTAAGAAATATTAATTATAGACCAGATCGATATAATTACGGGTACAAGAATACTAGTTGCTCATAAATTCTATATAATTGTAACGGGAGCGAGAACTTCAAGGGTAAACACGGGAGAAGTCTAAATGTTGCGTATTCAAATTACAGCGACATGCTCAAATCCGACTCAAACCACTAACGAATTTTATTGGTCTGAGAATCCGCCGAGTGAACATCGCCAAGGTAAGAATTTTTAGTCGATTTCTACTTCGGAAATGGAAATACGAAATTCGTGCGTTATTGGAAGAATGAACAGAGAAACCAACACGGAAAACCTTGGTAATAAATTCCACCGTTTGTGAGATGAGCAACAGCGATAACCTTTGCCGGCCCTTACTTGAGTACACACTGAGTCAGAAATATTCGGTCGGCGTGGCATGACTCCGACATGAATTACATTGTAAGCTGAGATTTTGTTTTGAATGCGTTTTGACAAGGATTCAGGCACCCTGCTTCGAAGAATCCAGTGTAGTGTATAATATGTTTAGTTGTACTTCAGTTTGACCAGTACCATACACGATAAGGGAACCTTCAGTATTTACAGGGAGAGAGGGCCGGGGGAAATTAGGCTCGGACTGTTGCATTAAAGGCATTAGCTAATTTCCCACTACTACCGCCATGCTCATGTGTGTGAAGACATTGTAATATAAATGCCCTTGTTTGGATCCTCATTGGCTGAGCTGAAGGCCACAATCCCCCCCCCCCATGCTTAGATTGGCACACTCCTAATGTCCTCAAGAGCGAGGTCAATATCTCCGCAACATTATCTGTAGTGTCTTACCCAACTTCTCCCGTCTTACACGTGTGAGACCCACTCCTCTCCTCACACCACAACTGATTATTAATTCACTATATTATATTGTTGTCAGCAGCGATTTTATATAGACTGATATCATGGGTACCTAACCCTAACCCTTATCCTAACCTAACTCTAACCTGCAATGGGATTTGGAACCGGTGGCAGTGATGGGATGACAAAACCCCGAAATAGTGCAATGTTAGGCAATCCAATGAGTCAAAGTAAAATGTGACCCTCCCACTAATCCCCAGTTTCTATGGTCCTCCCCAAGAACCGATTGACCTCGAGCTCCCTATTTCCCTCGGCCATCCCCCTTGAAAATACTGAAGGATCCCTAACTTGGGAGGCGCATACAGTACTTCGTACTTTTTTGTCAAGTCAATATTTCGCTAAATCACAATATATAAAATACTTCATGTCAAGTATGTATTTATAGGGGCGGAGGAATCGGGGTGGGTCACATTTTACAAACCTGTTTTTGGGGGAGGGTCATATTTTGCATTACAATATTTGGGGGAGGGTCACATTTTGCAATCCGTAGTTTTGTGACCAAATTGAAGATTAAATTATTGTCAATTTGTTTTATGTGTTTTGAGATGTAAAAGTGAGATGAGCACTCAACATTTATTTTTACGAGTACTTTACATGACAAAATATAAAAATAAAAATACATATATTGTATGAAAATTGTTTACTAAAACGATGCATTTTGTTGAGTGTACCATCTCACCTTATCACTCACACTGTCCGTGAATGTTGTTGTTAAAATATGGTGGTGATGGTAGCAGTGATGATGATGATGATGATGATGATGATGATGATGATGATGATGGTGATGGTGATGGTGGTGGTGGTGGTGGTGGTGGTGGTGGTGGTGATGGTGGTGGTGGTGGTGGTGATGATGATGATGATGATGATGATGATGATGATGATGATGATGATGATGATGATTTAGTTTTGAATGTCATAGAGAACACTGACAGTGATACATGTACTGACTCAAGTAGTAACAGTGAGTCAGATTAGAGTGACACTGATAATGGCAATACTGAAGGTGAAGGTGATGATGATGACAATAATATCAGGGAACTTTTACAAGTGACCACATCAGACAGAGTATGTACAACATGGAAAGCACGTTTTAGATACTAACTAAATTGTGTATGATTATAAGAGAAAGGTCACTAGTCAGTCTTTTACTGTTTGTCACTTTAACTTTATGTGCACAAATATTGTCATTTAATTTGTATGTATACTGTTACGAACCGAAAATTTAGAGAAGCCAAATAGCGCACAATTAAATACTTTCCCCACAACTTCCAGTCGGAACAACATACGGTCAAACACAGGACACTACACAGCATTACACTTAACAACTATCTTATTTAATTCCGTTGTAATGAAACAAAATATACTATAATAATAAGTCTTGAAAGTGTACATATATTACAGGGTTTACAAACTTATAAACTAAAAGGGTTCCAAATGTTCTATATATCAAAATGTTCCGTTATCAAACTTGACTGGCGACTTCACTCGCGACTTTTAGTCTTACCGGTGGTGCACACAAACTGTTACCGAGTACAGAGCCCAGGACGGCGAGTTCGTTGAGTGTTGAATTCGACTACGTGGGACAGCTTCTACTCACGGTTCCTCCGTTGTACCGAACGGTCCTCGAAGTATTTATCTCCAAACTTTGACGTCAATGTCCGCACCATTCATACCATACGTCAGGGTCCGCTTACTCTCAGCAATGTCCAACTTTACAGGAGAACGACACTTCTCCGGACAGCTACAGTGAAGACGGACCTCCCTTGACGAAACCACTGAGAAAACTTCAGGAACGAGCCGTGCACTGCCTCAACTCCCACCTATTGTAGAACAGCCGACGTGGCACTGTATTCCTCGCTATTTAAAGACTATGTTAATTAACAGTAGGTGAATACACCTGGTCATTAAAATAATGCATAACAAATAAGACAGGTGGTTTAGGAACCAACCAATAAATACTCTCTATCATCACACCTCCACCCCTAGAAAAAAAAAGAAATTTTACCAAAAGTAAAGTTTTCTTTTTTACTCAAATTACAAATACCAGGGGGTCTTTGTGAAATCATACATTCCTTCTAGGGTTAACTGTAAAGATGTGTACAATACATACAATACATGTTTAAGTTATTCTTAACTACACCCTAGACAGAGCATCGGCAATTACATTTTCTTTGCCAGCGATATGAATAATATCTAGCGAGTATGGTTGTAGTAATAAACTCCACCTAAATAATCTGTGACTCTTTGTCTTAAACTTCTCCAAAAATACAAGAGGATTATGATCAGTATACACTTTAACACTACCGACTCCATTAGTGACATATATTTCAAAGTGCTGAAGTGCTAATACTAAACTTAACGTCTCCTTCTCAATAGTAGAGTAGACTTTCTGATGCCTGTTAAGTTTCTTAGAGAAATAACCAACAGGTCTTTCTATTCCTGATTCATCATCTTGGAGCAACACTGCCCCAACTCCAATATCACTTGCATCAATAGCTAACTTGAAAGACTTGGTGAAATCTGGAGCTACTAACACTGGGTTATTCATTAAGATAGCCTTTATTCTATCAAAGGCATTCTGACATGTATCTGACCATACAAATTTAATATTTTTCTTAAGCAAGTTGGTCAGTGGCGTCACGACTGTACTATAATTGGCACAGAATTTTCTGTAGAAACCAGACATGCCAAGAAATCTGAGTAATTCTCGCTTAGTGGTTGGAATTGGAAACTCAGCAATAGCTTGTACCTTAGCCTGTCGTGGTGACACTTGACCTTGACCTATGACCTGCCCAAGATAGACTACCTTCGCTTTAGCAAACTCACTTTTCTGGAGATTAACAACAAGGTTAGCTTCTCTAAGTCTATCGAAAATTTGCGTTAAATGGTTAACATGGTCTTCCCATGTCATACTAAACACCAAAAGATCATCAAGATATACAACACAAAATGCTAGGCCAGAAATGACCTGATTCATTAACCTCTGGAAGGTAGCGGGCGCATTTTTCATGCCAAAGGGCATGACCTTAAATTGATATAAACCCTCAGGAGTGACAAAAGCAGATATCTCCTTAGCCTTATCTGTCAATGGGACTTGCCAATACCCTTTCAAGAGATCAATCTTAGTTACATACTTAGACTTTCCAATTCTATCAATACAATCTTCAATTCTAGGAATCGGGTATGAATCTGAACGACTGATCGAATTGATTTTTCTGTAATCGTCTGACTTTGGTACAAGTACAATGGGAGAACTCCAACTACTTTCGCTTGGTTCTATAAGACCATGGTCTAACATGTATTTAATCTCTTTCTGTATCTTTTCCAACTTAGAAGGATTTAACCTATATGGGTGTTGTTTAATAGGTTTAGCATTTCCAACTTCAACATCATGTACAGTTAAAGGAGTACAACCTGGTTCATCAGCGAAAAGCTGTGCATTATCTTCGATAAGATTAATAATATCTGTACTTTCATCCTCAGGCAAATGTTTTAATTTTGCTTTCAAATTTGCCATAATTTCAGAATTAGACAGCTTTGCAGACTGAGGTTCCATTTCAGATACCTTCATATCCACACTGTCTACTTCATCATTATGACTCTTATAAACTTCGACTTCTAGTGGTACTACATTAGCTATACCTACTGTCTTACTTGGCGTACTATCTCTATCATAATACTTCTTAAGCATGTTAACGTGACAAACTCTACGTAGTTTACGTCTATCTGGAGTGCTAACTACAAAATTTACCTCACTCAATTTCTTCTCAATTCTATAAGGTCCGCTAAACTTTGCTGATAATGGTTCACCTTGTATAGGTAGCAAAACGAGCACTTTGTCTCCTGGTTTAAAACTACGAACTGCTGCATTCTGATCATAACGCTCCTTCATAGTTTGCTGTGACAATTTTAGGTGATCGCTTGCTATGCTACATGCTCCAGACAACCTCTCTTTAAAGGTACACACATAATCAAGAAGGTTTATGTCGTCCTTCTCATCTAGGAATTTTTCTTTGACTAACTTGAGGGGTCCTCTAACTTCATGACCATATACTAATTCAAATGGACTGAAACCAGTAGATTCATTCTTAGCATCCCTAGTGGCAAACAGTACGAAGGGGATACCCTTATCCCAATCATGGGGGTTTTCTAAGCAGTAAGCTCTTAACATGGTTTTGAGTGTTTGGTGGTACCTCTCTAAAGCTCCCTGGGATTGGGGATGATACGCTGACGACTTAATTTGCTTAATACCTAGCTGGTACATTACTTCCTGGAACAAACCTGACATAAAGTTAGAACCTTGATCTGACTGGACTTCCTTGGGTAAACCATATCTGGTAAAGAACTGGGTTAAAGTCTCAATCACAACATTTGCAGAAATCTTTTTTCAACGGACATGCTTCAGGATACCTAGTTGACATATCTAACATGGTCAGTAAGTACTTGTTACCCGATCGAGTGGTAGGTAAGGGACCAACGCAATCTATCAGAACTTTACAAAATGGCTCATCAAAAGCTGGTATGGGGATAAGAGGAGCTGGTTTGATTGATGGTTGTGGCTTCCCTATTACCTGACACGTGTGACACGTCTTACAATATTCTATCACATCCCTATGCAACTTTGGCCAATAGAAGTGTTCCATAATTCGAGCCTTAGTTTTCCTAATCCCTACATGTCCTGCCATAGGAATCTCGTGGGCTAATCTCAGTATCTCAGATCGATAACACTCGGGTACCACTACTTGGCTTTTTACAGACCAATCTTCATTAGCGGGACTATAGGGGGATCTCCACTTTCTCATCAAAACTCCAGATTTGATATAGTAACACTCTGGGACCTCACTAGCTTCTGATTCTGACAGTGCTGCATTAAAGGGGTCACTTAGTGTAGGATCATTCTCTTGTTCGTCAACAAGGGAACACTTGTTAAATACTGTCTTTGTGGGATCACTATCAGTTATTCTATCATTATCTAAGTCTTTAAAAAAAGTTTCAGCTAACCAGACTCCTGTATTAGAAACCTCTTTAGACTCTGCTTCGAGTTGTTTATCCTTCTGCGACTTTGACCTTGTTACTACACAGGAAGGAAATATACCCGGAAATTCATCCTTTAAATTCTCAGTCTCTACTTTGACTTTGGGTTCATTAGTAACTATGGGAGAGACGCAAACTTTATCCCCTGCCAAGTCATTTCCAAGGAGGAAACTGACGCCTTCTATGGGTAGGGTAGGAACCACCCCTACAGTTACATTATCTGTAACTAACTCTGACCTTAGGTTGACCTCAAATAATGGAACTGGGATATAATTACCATCAATGCCCTGTATTAAAACTGTGGCGTTGGTTTTACTATACGAATTAGGAGGTAGCACATCACTTAACATCAGTGATTGGGCTGCTCCAGTATCCCTAAGAATAACTACTGACTTGACCTCAGAGTCTTCATGACCCGTCAGTGACCTAACCTCACCCTTAGAGATGAACTTCTTGTAACTATTTGACACGGGTTTTACCCTATCAACATTATTGACATTTCCGATACTAGTGTCTAGTCTAAGACTGGACTCTCTTCTACCAACATGGCTATTAAGAGACACATTACTTCTACTCTTAGTATGAACTAGGGCTACCGGTTTACTGGATATCTTCTGATTTTCACCTTTCTTCAACTTGAAACACTCTGCCTTAATATTCCCTATTTTACTGCAGTAGTAACACACTGGGCCCTTTCTAAAGTCATTACTCCTATCTACCCTCTCAACGTTTCTACCTGAGTTAGACGGTGTAGACTGACCCTTACTTTCACTGTTACTTGAATCACTCCTTCCCTCTGATCTCTGACTACTCCAATACCTCTTACTATTCCACCTAGTATTATAATTATGGGACGTACCAGTACTTTTCTTGTGAGTAAGCTCGTAGTCATCGGCTATCATCGCTGCTCCTCGCAGATCCTCAACTTTCTGTTCATTGATGTGCGTCTTAATATCTAATGGAACACTATTCTTAAATTCCTCCATTAACATTACCTCCCTAAGATGTTTATAATCCTTTTCTACTTGGAGAGCGCGATACCACCTATCAAACATCATTTCTTTCTCTCTTGCTAACTCAATAAACGTTTGCCCTGACTGTCTTTTTAGATTTCTAAATCTCTGTCTATACGCTTCTGGTACTAATTCATAAGCTGATAATATAGCCTCTTTAACTAGTTTATAATCGTCGGACTGTTCATCCGACAAGGACGAGAACACCTCTTGCGCTTTTCCTATCAAGACACTCTGTAATAGTATGGTCCAGTACCTATCTGGCCAGTTGAGACGATTTGCAATCTTTTCAAAAGCCATGAAATAAGTGTCTACATCTTGTTCACCGAACTTAGGGACTAGCTTAATATATCTAGTGACATCGAAACCTGAACTCCACTCAGAACTACTCAATCTCGATGCAGACGGAATTCCTTGTTGTAACTTTAACTGAAGTTCTAGTTTTCTTATTTCAAATCCTTCTCGTTCTTTTTCCCTTTCAGCATTTCTATCTCTTTCTCTTAACTCCATTTCTCTATCTCTTTGCTCTCTTTCGATATCTCTTTCTCTTGCTAGAAACCTCAACTTTTCCTTTTCCAACTCTATTTTCGCTAACGCCAATGTATCCCCGTCTTCACTTTCATTTGATCCTGATTCCCCATCTGTATCTGACTGCTCTTCACTTTCTATGTTTAAGTGACTTTCTATAGCCTTAACAAGCTGTGTTTTCGTCATTGTGGTAGTAACTTTAATCTTTAGGTGATCAGCTACTTGCCTTAACTCTGCTTTAAGCAAGGATTTCAAATCTTCACTAGATAAGTTCTCCTTGGCTAGAAATTCTGCAACATTAAACACATCTGATGAGGAAGAAGCCATGATTATTTTGATGTTGGAAAACGCAAAGTGCCAATGTTTGACCGTACACACAATACAATTATACAATCCAGGATACGTGAATGGCTATGTTTAGTTCGTTCCCGGACAAGCCCCCATTTTGTTACGAACCGAAAATTTAGAGAAGCCAAATAGCGCACAATTAAATACTTTCCCCACAACTTCCAGTCGGAACAACATACGGTCAAACACAGGACACTACACAGCATTACACTTAACAACTATCTTATTTAATTCCGTTGTAATGAAACAAAATATACTATAATAATAAGTCTTAAGTTTACAAACTTATAAACTAAAAGGGTTCCAAATGTTCTATATATCAAAATGTTCCGTTATCAAACTTGACTGGCGACTTCACTCGCGACTTTTAGTCTTACCGGTGGTGCACACAAACTGTTACCGAGTACAGAGCCCAGGACGGCGAGTTCGTTGAGTGTTGAATTCGACTACGTGGGACAGCTTCTACTCACGGTTCCTCCGTTGTACCGAACGGTCCTCGAAGTATTTATCTCCAAACTTTGACGTCAATGTCCGCACCATTCATACCATACGTCAGGGTCCGCTTACTCTCAGCAATGTCCAACTTTACAGGAGAACGACACTTCTCCGGACAGCTACAGTGAAGACGGACCTCCCTTGACGAAACCACTGAGAAAACTTCAGGAACGAGCCGTGCACTGCCTCAACTCCCACCTATTGTAGAACAGCCGACGTGGCACTGTATTCCTCGCTATTTAAAGACTATGTTAATTAACAGTAGGTGAATACACCTGGTTATTAAAATAATGCATAACAAATAAGACAGGTGGTTTAGGAACCAACCAATAAATACTCTCTATCATCACAATACATATAGTGGGAATATTGATTAACGTTCAGTATATGCAATTGTCATGGGGAGGGTCGTGTTTTACAAAATGGGACAAAGGGGAGCGTCACTTTTTACAAATGGATAATGGGGGAGGGTCATGTTTTTCTTAGCAGATCATGTGTGATTTCCTCCGGTCCTCCCCTGGGTGTAAATACTGAAGGCGCCCTGTTAAGGTTATTTACTTTGTACTTTGTACTTTCAAATAGAGTCATGATGTGTACTTGCAAGTCAAAGGGTCAAAATATATCTGACACATCCATGTTCAACATGTAAATTTGACGTCTAATTCAACACCTTTCATTGAGATGGAGACCATTTTAGAGCATTTCTTGCCTAGAGAATGATTCTTTTGGGAAGCAAATACTACATACACTGGCATTTCATTTTACACAGTCACACTAGTCGCTATATCTGTATCACAGTCACATAGGAATTTCAATAGTAGACACGGTTGGGGTTTCATCACGAGCTCACACGCACGCGCGAATTGGGTCAACACTTTGGCCCCAGTTTTGGGTCACATGCAAGATTTTATTTGAAATTATGGATGATACACAGTGGCATAACTTTGAATGGCCTAATTTAATCTACACCACCAATATGAAGATACCATTAATAAAAATATAAGACACGCTTTCTAGGGTTATTTCGGTTTATCCAGCCAATACAAATTTAATGGCTCCACTTAGTCTAATTTGTGGTGAGTGTACATACATTCACCTTGTTCATTATCACAGTGTCTTCTATACACCGATAACTAATTCATTTTGACACAAAAATCATACAACTATATTTTTATTTTAAATATTTTAAATATAGAGAAAAAAGAAGAAATGAACAAACTGAATAAATAAATAAATAAATAAATAAATAAATAAATAAATAAATAAATAAATAAATAAATTACAGCCAGACAGACAGTAATGTTAATAAAAATGTGACTAAAACAAAAATAACCTGCTATAATCACAAATAAACCGAACGTTAGAACCCAGTGATGCATCATGGAACCGACTGAACAACCCCAGGATGTAGGACATGATGGCTGGGCCGGCCCCGAAAAATTGATTCAGACCATGAAATGACAGAAGTGCCCAGCGTTCTCGGTCTCGTTCCGTAAGTTATTACGACAGTCGAAATGATCTTGATTGATTGATTGATTGCTGTAAAAATGTCGTTGTTTGCAGACGACGACCCGGGATAATTACAACTCTAGCGGTCAGTAGCTTGCATGACAATACGTTACACGACGACGCATTTGTTGCAACAACGTGACGAATTTTACGAAGCTTGGAGACTATAGTGTTGGCAACATAATACATGTCACATGATGATGAATGAACTTTCATTACATTTTACATTTTACAAAATGTCGTATTTTCATGGAGATAGTATCCATTGACAAGAAGATTGTGTACAATATACTTCATATGTTCATAACAGTACTCGCGATGTCCGGTTTCAAATAACATTATCGACTGAGGACAGTGAGGTAGACACGCGGAAAGATAGGGGGCCCGGCGAGGTATGGTACAGTCCTGCTCACTGTGCTTGCAGACCCGGGTCGACGGTGCACGTTATGTTAGAGAAGGCAGGGAGGGGTCCGAGGGGTCTCCCTCTAGAAGCCCTGGAAGAACTTTACTCTTCAAGCCAATATTTAGGCTATTCAGACCCTTTCAAGCAATAAATTAATCCATGCTTTACAAGACAGCACCATCAAGTATCATAAACTATATATGCTTTATAACTTACATAGGGTTGAAATATGTTCTTAAAAAGTTAAATGGCATCATTATACACATGTAGTAAAGGTCAGCACATATAATGGCAGTATCATTGGTAGGGGAGATTTGGAGTTTAAGGGGGTATCTTGGCAAACATTTCACATTTTTAAAAGACAATATCATCTCAACTTAGAATAGGCTGAAAATATTTAAGAAAAGTTTAATACCATTATGACAGTAAAAAGGTTGTTGGTGCATATGATTGTTGGTTGAATGCATGAGTGGCCTCTGGGGGTGAGGGAGTTTTTTGCTTCTATTAAGGCAATGTTTAGGTTATTTATAGCCTTTGAGGTAATATTTCCAAGCTTCGAAAAGCTAACGTAAATGTAAATTTCCCATGTCACATAAAAATGGGCCCGTAACATTGGTATAGGGGCTTTAATATTGCATCTATAGTAAAGTCACCGGTATGTTAGAGAACTTTAGGTGGTCATACATAGTGTATAATAGAAACTGGAATCTGATGAGATGTGGTGATTTGTAGTGTCCATAACATGTAGTGTTCAAAATAGAAAGTGTATTAATCCCTTCTGTCAAGTTCATACTGACGAGTAGAACAATTTAGATTAACTTCTTTTATAAACTATCTATGAAGATTACCATTACAAAACTTTGAAGTTCACTTTTGTCCCAAAGTGCAATATAAGTGAAGCATTGATTGTGAAACAGCCAAACATTTACATGACATGTTCTGTAACTAGTGTGGTAGCTAGGTAATACGTGTATATGTATATGTGTATGTATACGTATATGTATAGTTATGTTTGAACTAATAAGTAATATTAAAGAATTTATGTAAGAAACAGGGACAAGAACAAATATTTACATGTACCACATTTCAGACAAGGCTATATGCCATTGTAGAAAAGGATTTTTTTCCTCCGTCACAATCCAAAACACATTGACCCCATCCACAATTTTCAAAACACCATGACCCCCCCGCCAATTAAAAAAAGGTGACCCCCCAATCCACCGCCCCCCCCCAGGCCGAAGAAACTGACCGGTCCCTAACGTCATGGCCTGTGACATGTCGACAATACCGTGATTTCGAACTCCCGCGATGATGGATATACCAGAAAATCCGTGTTGCATGCAGTTCCATCCTGTTAGGAGGGTAATAAACGATTTGTTATTAAATACGACGGAAAATGATATTGAGTCGTTCGCAGTCAAACTTTGTTGTGTTTAGGGTGTGAACGGCAAGGGGAGGGGGTGGGCTGAGATGAAAATAATACACGTAGAGTCAGATATTTTTCGAAGCGCCTTCCCCTAGCGCTCTCAAAATAATCATGCACCCTCCCATTTCTCCTCAGCCCCCATACATTCTGATGATTCCCATATGACTCGCATGTAATGACGTCATACTAATGCGTATAGGCAGGCCCTGCATGCATTAATGTTACCATGAGATTATATGTACATGTACTTCAGAATATAACAGAACTAACCCCCCCCCCCCCACCCAGTCACTGTGACACATTTTGACTATTTAATATTTCTTTTGTTATTTATTCAGAAGCTATATCTTGACTTGTCTATTCTCAGGACCAGAACTATAGCAGGATGACTGTGCTATTGATATTATTCTACGCCTTTGACGAACATTGAAGTGAAACATAATATAAATCCAAATTTTCGCTGTGTCTCTTGTGAAAAAAATTCAAATCAAAGATGGCCGACGACAAAGCACAACACAAAGAACCATTGGCTTGGTGTAGGCTGATTGTCAATCGACCCAAAACTACATTTGGTAAGTGAGGTGTGCATGGAAGTTTAAATGTCTTGTCATGTACCAAAATGCAAGTTGTACAATGGTTTAGAACTTACCAAATATTAAACGCTTACTTTTCTGAAGTTGTGTGTTCTATTAAAGTGTCTTGTTTTACTAGTAAGGAACAATCTGAAACTTTTGCTTATACTTTGTTGAAATAATTCGTGTTACTAGTAACTGGAAATTTTAAAGTAAATGAATGTCGAGTTCCTTGAAAAGAAGACGGGAAACCTCATAAATTATTATTCGAAAAGGACCAGGAAGAAGCTTTGAATTGGAAAATTTGGAGAACTTTGATTTTCTGGGAAACTGTCCCGAGGGGATTCTGCCTTAACGTACATTAACATGGGCTAGTATTAGATAGATGTCGTGTGGAGCTATTTGGTATTACTACTATTTTGAGTTGACAACAGTGTAATTCATTGCTACGTCGAAAAAAATCACCTTTTGATACTATGAAGTTTGCACCATAAGAATGCAAGGACAGAATTGAGAGCCGGGTTCAATATTAATGCAATTGTTTTGTTTCCGTTCTATTTTAGCTGTGACACTCTCCTTTGTTTTATCATTTCCTGTGGTCACCATTATCCTGATCTTATGTGGCCAGACTGTCTTTCCCACGGTATTCAATGATCTACCCCTGCAACTCACAGACGAAGACCTGTGGTTGAGAGCCGTTGCATGGAAAGCAAGAGACAAACAGTTCACCAAATATTCGCACAATGTAGGGACATCGGAAGAAAGTGGAATACGTTCAACAATGCATCACAATATTCATATATTCTATGAAAACACAGACGGCAACGTGTTTACTAAAGAAAGTCTGCAGGCTATACGAGACCTAGAAGACGAACTAATCAGTAAACCTAACTATACGGATTATTGTCAATTAGATACACAAGGTGACTGCGTAAAACCTATCTCTATAGTTCGTTACTTTGACGGTACGTACTCTGCCTTGGGTTCAGTCTTCAACGATCCGAGTTTCGACAATATTCCAGCGGTGCTGTATGCTGCAATATCATCACCCTTTCTGAAATCTGCTTTTTATTATCACCTCGGCAAGGATGCACTTATTGATGGGACCAATGATAAAGCAGAATCCTCAATTACTCGCTCTATCATACCAATGGGTTTTCCTTTAGAAGGTTATTCAACCGATGAGGAAATGGAGAATGCTCAGGCAGATTTTATCACCACCACGTACAATTCTCACTTTCGGGACCTGTTTTCTAAAGGGTATAGAAACTTGGCGATAACGTACTCTAGTAAACCACTCTGGCAGGCACATCTAGACACTCAAATAACATATGACACTATCCTAGTAGCCGGTAGCTTTGCCTTCATATTTGGTTTCCTCTGGTTCCAAACTGGTTCGTTGTGGATAGCTGGATTCGCCGTTCTCGGTATAATGACGTCATTTTTTGGCGCCAACCTGTTCTACAGATATGTTCTTGATTATCGTTTCTTCGGAACATTTCATATTTTATCTATCTTCATAATTCTTGGAATCGGTGCCGATGATATCTTCGTTTTCATGGATACCTGGAGATCGACTGGTTTCGAAATTTATCCGGGACTTGAATATCGACTTTCCGATGCTTATAGACGAGCTTCGGTGACAATGTTGATCACTTCCCTGACCACAGCCGTAGCTTTTTTCGTTAACGCCACCTCACCTCTACTTGGAGTAAAATCGTTCGGCATCTTCGCTGGAATCTTAGTATTAGTCAATTACCTTACAGTTATTATATTTTTACCGACTGTTGTCATCACTTATCATAACTCCTGGCGTAATTGTATTTGGTGTTGCTGTCGCCCTTTCCAGAAGAGTGCGCACCTTCCAGAAAAGAGAGATGAATTGCGAGTGGATTCCACCACTCCTCAAAATCAGAAGAGGGCTTTAGTTCGTTTTTTCATGGGGCCATATTTTAGATTTGTCACTCACAAAGTGTGGCGATGGATTATACTACTGTTCTTTGTCGTTGCGATAACAATCTTTTCTTACTTTGTTACGAAGTTACGACCTCAAGAGGAAGAGGTAAGTTAGCCACATTGTAGTAAAATAGTTACAATCAAACGAAACCGCTGAGGGCGGCCGTACTCATGACGTGACCGACCCTATATTTCTTCAATCTGGCGAAAAATTGTTTTAAAATGACGCCCTCTAAGACATGATTCACCACGTGACGTCACTGATTGTAAGATGGCGACCCCATGAGCACGTATCTGAGCGAAAATTGTCGTTTATTGCTAAAACAAATTGTTCTTTTTCCTTCTATTAAATTTTAATTGTCATTTCAAAGTCATTCATACTGTTAAAATTATGATTATGAAATGAAAGTGACACCGTCCGCCAACATGAACACATACTTATATTTCTATTACTCCTTTTAAATGTTTTAATCGACCGACCCATCATTATTAAGGTGTTACGATGAGAAACGGGAGCCCTAAGCTAGCTATACATTTACCCTGTATGAACTTTTACTGTATCTCTGAACCGTGTCTGTCTGTCTGTCTGTCTGTCTGTCTGTCTGTCTGTCTTTGTATGTATGTGTGTGTGCTTTCAAGTTTGCATGTTATGTATAGTTTTGCTTTCATAATCCTGTGCTACAATGACGAGCCGTAACCTTTCGTAACAAGACCAGTCGGTACAGGAGACGCTCTATAGATGTACAATATAACTAAGGGAATCAGCTAATTTCCTGGGTATTTGCCTCTCTCTGTACGTGCGTGTTACTCTGTCTAGACTTTCCACTCTGATTTGTTTAAAAAATACAGGTTCAAGTCTTTGAAGATGGTAATAACTTTGTCCAGTTCAAGAGAAAGATGCTGAATGCATTCAAATCAAGTTCTTTACAGAAAAGCACAGTCGTTTATATAGTATGGGGTCTACAGAACCAAGATTTGTCGTCATGTCATCATACTGACTACGAATGTACTGGGGACACAGTCTGGGACAATACCTTTGATCTAAATCCTACTCTTAGTCAAGAAGCTATGAAGGTGAGTTACAATTACTCTCCACTAGAGATTTGATCATAATAACCTCAGACCACTATAATTGTCTGAGTAGTAACTAAAGTGTTTACCGACATGTAAAAACTGAAATTTACAATACATAGAAAAAAACAACAACGCCTGACTTACATGCGCATGCGCACCGGCATATGCCACCTTTTGTTATGTTTTGTCTTGAGTTCGTAACTTCCTTTTACAAGTTTGGCTTGCGATAATTTTTTTCCCAAAAAATGCAGACGCCCCCCCCCACCTCTGAGTAAACTTTAAAGAATATTGATGACAAAGACAACATATTATAGACTTTTTTGATAGATAAAGAAACGGGATGTTTTCAATCATGACCGGTTACTATATTTACATGATGGGTGTCTATACTAGTCTTCTATATACACTTAGTTATGCATTTAACCCATCCCCTCCCCGCCACAAAAAGTTTAACAAATTTTCTTCGTTTTTCAACAGAATTTTTGTACTAGGATTAGAAATCTTACTGTGGAAGAGAGTGAAAGGTTACACATACGACGAGATATTGTGACTGGAGAAGTCGAAGTGAAATGCTTTATTAATGACATGTATGAATTCTATGAAGTAAGTAAATTTTAATTCTCTTGTATAGGCGTTCACTCTTTGAGTAAAATTCTTTATAGTTTTGAACAATTATTGTTGTACTGGATGTCCAAATCTAACCATAGGCGTGAACCACGAGTTTTACATTCAATATCGAGATGCCATTTGATGTGTACGATTTGTATATGAGGCGAGTTTACTTTGCATACCCTACTCCGCAGTGACGTTATTCAAATATGGAATAATAACCAGAGGCAGGATCCTAGGAATTGTAGTAATGCGATAATATGCTAGAATATAGAACACGGTTTGTAGTTAAGACCAGATTGATCACCGTATGAAAGGTAATGTAGTATATGTAGAACTTCAATAAATGACGTGTTGGTGATTTAAACATGGGAAAAATTGCCCGATTTCTTAGAGTAAATGAATACAGGGGATACATGAGTGTTATATCTCAGATAAGACTGCTATCTTGAATGGGTTTTATAGTTGCCTAAGGTTGGACTCTATTGTTTCTGCGAAAATAAACCATGTTTCGCAGACACGCGGCTGACAGTTACAACACCTTTATATCACAAGCATCATATAGCGCACATTTGATGAAATGAAACTACGGATTGTATAAATTACCTTAAGAGGTGGGGGTCACAAGCTAGGCGCCAAAACCTTTGGAAATAGGAATTGCGGACTTGCAGTCCTGGATATACGACTATAGTTTGATCAATTTCCAATTGAGTATCCGTACTCTCTATGTAGTATCTGGACCTGGTGGACTATCCTAACAACACCGATCTTAGTATGCCAATCAATGAAGCCAAGATGCGTACTTTAATGGAAGTCAATCCCACTATATTTGACACTTCCAAATTACACAAAACCTTCTATCGTTACTTTGAGACGGGTCTTGGTTACTGGCTGACGAATGGATATACTGGCATTGTGAATGGAGATAACAACGAATTTATGGATGTGATTGGCGAAGAGCCGGATGAGAGGGACGTGACGAGCATCATTTCAGGCACAGGTAAAACAGCGTGTGTTTGGTCTGATAATCTGACTACTTCATTTAAAAAAAAACCTTTAAAGACAAGAACAGATTCAACTTTGGATTGTATAATTTTTTCGTTAAATATGTTGATTAGTGGAACGAAAGAAGTTATTTGCATAATCCATGCTTTTCGGTAATTGGGCAATAGTTTAAGAATGTAAGCTTCAAATTTCAAATAATTTACGTCATACATTGACGATATGAGTACTTTAAAGGTGATTCAAAATGCTCACATTCACTATCGCTAATTTGCTAGACGACATGTTTGTGAAATGCATTCTGGTTTTAAAACTTTTCAAAAGCGTCTGCAAACACCTTAAAATGACCCTTTTTCAGTCACTTCCCTTCGGATTTACTTCGAGAGTTTTCGGGTATTTCCGGTCCCACCTAGACCACGGGATTTTATGACGTCATAAAGAGACATGGATAGCACGTAGCCTATGGCGAGCGTAGTCACTAGGTGAACAAAACTCAACAGCATTGTGAAAAAATACATTGCTAGTGGTTGTAACAGACATCAGTAAACAAAAACTACACTCTACATGTCTTATTAACCAACATTTACCGATATTTACTCACACTTTCTGACTAATTGGCAGTGTCTGTGGGTATAAATGCTAAAATATGATCTCCCCATATTATGGCAAAATAAATAAAAAACGGCTAGACTAGATATATATAAACACTTGTAATGTCGCGTGTTTCACATTCATTGACTTTTATTTATCTGATTTTTTATTATTTGCCGACAAGAAGCATTACGATACATTAAGAAGAGTAAGATTGTTAACGTGTTGTTTAATTTTACATAATTGCTTACAGTTTCACAGCTTCAAATTTCATATAATTTGGTACATACATTGGTGATAATGCACTTGTGTACTATAATGTACTTGTTGATTTAATATTTAACTTTAATTAATATTTGCATAATTAAAGATTTTTAGTAATTAGGCAATATATGCAATACAAGCTTCAAATTTCATGTAATTTGGTACATACATTGGAAATAAACGTACATGCACTTTAGCCCCCCCCCCCCCCCCCACTACTGCAATGGGCTCCATCCATCCGTCCCTCTGTGCTTGTGTGCATGCATGCATGCATAATATGTCATTTCTTAGGCATGTAAAATGCAATTTCATTCATACCATGTACATAGGTGACATATCGTGTGGGACATATGCATGTCACTTTGTTTTATGAAACATGCAAATTTGACTGAATGGCGATCATATTTGGATTTCTAAATCAATAATTTCTATATAACTCAAAAATTATAATACATAGAGACTTCATTCAAGTGTCTACCCCTATATTATCAGGTACAATATATCTTATGATACTTTGACGCTTGACCCTGAGGGTCAATTGTCAAAATCTATCAATTTCTTGCATGTCACATGCAATCAGTGGTGTTCATTTATGTTCTGTTTCTTTTAAATCATGTTCACAAATAATACAGGCAGGGAGATACTCAATTGTGATTCTTGGAGCTCATGTCAATTTTTACTGAATTCTTTTGTTGCTAAAAATCAATATTTTTTGCATAACTCGAAACTATATTACGTACAGACTTCATGCAAATGCTACCCCTACATTATTAGATGTGAGCTTTTTATTAAGACTTTGACCTTATCCTTGCCCTTCAGGGTCACTTAACAAAATCAGTTAATTTCTTGCATACTAGTATGCATAATAGTATCACATGCATGTTCAAGGAAACTACATGCGAGTTAACTACATGGGGGGGGGGGGGCTGTGTCTTCTATGTAGCCTTGTAAATCTGAAAGATGTTACTTTGGAATTTAACGAGTTAATGTTTTTTGTGTATGTTGATGATAGCAAAAGATATAGGAACACCAATGCTTACGGAAGGTATTCAGTTTATTTGAGTTTGTTAAAACCATAACCCTTGGTGCATTATTACTTTTGTGCATTCCCAGATGACAAAGATGCCACCATCTGTGAGTAATGCCTTCCAATGTACCAGTGTAGGAATTAATCTATTTCATTTCTTGAAAGTGCAAAAGGTAAAAGGCAATTCAATGTATTTTAATTGATTTTTTGGTAAGCTGCCTTGGATGGTTGTGTTGTTGTGGATTTGTAATTACTGTGTATGGGTTCAGACATAATGCTGTTTATACCACACCTAGTTAAAGAAATGAATATATTTTATTGCAATAGTTCACATGGGTGTCAAGACAACAGGTACTTAACTATCTTGTATGTTACGTGGCAATCATATTTCCAGAAAGTGGCATCACACCCACCAGTGATAAAACATCCAATTGGATGTATATATAATGTAAGTCATTTATAGTTTTAAAATGAGTCAAAATATGTTATTAATGAAGATGACTTGTTTGTCACAGAAGCATAGACGGCCATTGTTTAGTCAAATGACATTCGGCTTCCTCAATCTTGACAATTCAATCTTCTTTTTTAGTGAGATGGAACGGTGAGGATATGTTAGTCTGTCGTTACCCATGTTTTTCAATCACCATATGTGAACAAACGCAAACCTAGAAACGTGATAGTGTATTTTTCAAAGATATCCTCTGATTTTAATTTCTGTAATGTCCGTGTGTGTGTGTGTGTGTCTGTGTGTGTGTCTGTATGTATGTATGTATGTATGTATGTATGTATGTATGTATGTATGTGTGTATGTATGTGTGTCTGTATGTATGTATGTATGTATGTATGTATGTATGTATGTATGTATGTATGTATGTATGTATGTATGCATTTATTTATTTATTTATTCATTCATTTGTAACCAGACATTGTCAGATTCTGCTATCAAAGGTGTCGTCTTAGGAATATCACTCGCATTTCCACTCCTCGTCATGACAACCACAAATATAGTCCTAGGGGCCATGGCAACCATTTCCATAGCAGCAACTACTTGGTGTGTTATCGCAGTTATTCCTATGGCTGGTTGGAAACTCGGGGTACGTTACCATTTTATGTTTTAATACCATTCTGTAGACCTTTTTCATAATTATAGTCTTGGCAGTGATGCCCAACCCAACCGCCACACTACAATAAAGACCATCCAACCCCACACTACACTGTAGGAAAGGAGAGTTTTTACTGACATATTGTCGTCATATATCTAGGTGATCATGTGATCCATACTCACTTTGGCAGATGAATGCAAATTTTGATGAATGCAAATTTTGCTATCTAAGTTGTACTTTCTATTTACAGTTATTGGAATCCCTGAATCTATCTCTGATTGTGGGCTTAGCTGTCGATTATGTTGTTCACCTCGCTGAAGGTTATCGACTCTCACCAAAAGAAGACCGCTTTGGTAGGTTAAACGATACATTGGAGCATGTAGGCATATCCGTCGTGTCTGGTGCGGCCACTACTCTTGGAGCTTCAGCATTTATGTTGTTTGCAAAGATTATGTTTTTTAAGCAGTTTGCAATCTTCATGTTTTGCACTATAGGATTTTCGTTAATATTTTCCTTAGGTTTATTTACAACAGTTCTCGGTTTGATGGGACCACAAGGCGAGACAGGTTCTCTCAAGGTCTTCTATTACTGGATAATTGGTAGAAAGAAAACTGATGTAGAATGTAAATATTGCAATGGAAAAGGTTTCCATGGTAACCACCAAACTGTACGAATCCCCATGAATGGTTCTTTAACTCAAACAATCCATTATGAGATTTGTAACATGGAGACATCTCTCTGATCATAAAATGTGTGGATTGAATTTGTATGTGATAAAGTGGTACGAGCTGCAATTAGAATGGGTTTGTACCACAACTGATCATGAACTGAAGTTCAGTAATGCTGTGGGTAGGATGAAGTGTCCAAGTGTCTGTCTGTCCGTCCGTCTGTCTGTATGTAAACAATTGATGGGGATGTTGCTAAAGATGTGTAGTTTAAGAATTGTTCAGAACAGTTGTGCTATAACGCCATTGGCACTATTTTTAAACTGTTTTGTTTAATATCATGACATACTCATAATATCGTACACCCTGAACAGTATTGTGTGTGACGATACCAATTCCAGTCGGATGTATAGAATTCGTTTTATTGTGTAGGTTTCCCACTGGAGGGGAATGGAAGTAATGTTTACTTGTACATGATGGGTCTACTCAAATGGGGAAAACATGAAGTGCATTTAATGAAAAAGAAGACATACGTGTATACACCCAGGGGCCTGAATGGGAAGTAGGCCATTAAGAAGACAGTTGAAGCATTTAATACTAACAATACTGCACACCACTTAAATTACTGCTTTTTTCCCCCATTCATTGATAGTCAATTCACCAATCTAAATGGTTCTACCTATTAACCATGTGAACGGATGTAACTCTGTTTTTGTGTGCAATTTGTTTATCACATGTACAGACCTGTAGCCAACTAGTCGATATTCCATAAGTAATATGCTGTCTTCAGTTTGCTACAATGTTTCTACAGTGTCAGTGCTATAGCATTATGTACTTCAGAGCCTCTCTGTATATAGACACAATTTCTCAACCAACTATCACATCCATTCAAGTGAAAAATGTGTTTCCTTGTAGCAATTACATTGCTCACTTTTTAAAGAAATTGAAATTATTGAGTTGTGGCTTTGTTATGAAAAAAAGTATAAGAAATAAAAATGTTCACATGAAAAATAAAGAAATATGAGTTATTGTCATTATGTTATTATAGAGCAAGAAAAAAGCATGAGAGAGAGAGAGAGTGTGTGTCAAAAATCATCAACCCTTACACATCACTGTTCAATTGAAAACTACCACCAATTAACTTTATTGGACACATCTAGGTCAAGTCCAGGTAAATCCTTAATGAAATGATTCACATAAAAGACATTAAAGTCAGTCAGACTCATTTGTAAACTCATCCACAATATTTGACACTGTCAGTGCCCTGAATCTAATTATAGTAGAACACATTAAATGGTCATTGTAAACCATTTCACATACAGGAAAACATATTGTAATTCTTGTTGCATAGAAACATTGTAATTACACTGTTGTTCATATTTATCAGTGTTGTTGTTGTTTTTTTTTGTTTTTTTTGTGTTTTTGTTGTTGTTTTTTTGTTTGATTGTTAGTGTTTGTGTGTGTTTTCGCAAGATAAAAACTAAATAAGCCCCCCCCCCTCCCCCCATGTGGTTTCTCTTGAAATATTTGTGTAAGCATTACATCTCACTTGGGTTCAGGTGTATAGTTGGCTGGGTTGGTTTCATAAAATGCTTTAATCTTCATAAGTTCAGCATTAATCCTCACAATTGTCGGAAACTTGGACATATCGACATTATACCTACGACAAAAAGACAAAGTATTCATTTTTTTACCAAAGTGTTTAATATTAACATTGTAATTCTGCTAAGTTATTCTAAGGCTGAGAGTGGTTGGTGTCCCATAGGGATGAATCATTCAGTCTGCCCTGAAATATTCTTTCAGCAAGATCTCACACTGCATTTTGGAAGGTTGCCAAACAAAGCCAACGTATTTTGGAAGGTTGCCAAACATACGAAGGATGACAGCACCTGGGCTCTCAGATTTGAAGTGCCTTGGGCCTAGGGTCTAGCTGCTAGACTACCTCTAAAGGTAGACACCCGTTGTTGTGTTTTATCACTGATGATTGAGGTATACTAGTAAATGTCTTTCTGTCCTCTGTTTTTTTTTCTTCAAATAATCAATGAGGAAAATTGATGGAGGAATTTCACAAGAAATCTAGAATTTGTTATTTTGCAATCATGTAAGATTCTAAACTACTTTAAAATTTAATTTTACCTCGATGAAGCATTGTACACTTGTGGTGCCAGACAGATGTCAGCCATGGTCACCTGATCACCAACACAGTATTTTCCAGAAGTATTTACCAACATCTTTTCTAAGCCTTGGCACCCTCTGTCTATCCAATAGGTTAACCAGGCACGTAATTTATCAGCACCAACCATTTCTATCAGAGGGGTGCTTTTATTCTGTATGAAATTAATAAATGCGTCTTAACCAGAGAAAGTCTTATAGACTTTTAATGTAGGGGTATTTGCTTTCTGAAGCTGATCCAAACTAAACCATACTAAATGCCAACAATTGAGGTGTTTGCATCATTCCAAGTATTTGCTGTCTAAAGTATATTTGTGAAAATCATTTTTGTTTTGTTTTTGTTATTGTCACATATGAGCTTTTAATAATGTCAACCTTTTGGAAAGTTGAACTGCTTGATTATTTCATTGTGTTTTGTGTTTCAACTATGATTCTATAACAATAAACTAGAAGGCACAAAGTAGAGCGCCCTCAAGGATTGGCAGTAGATGCATAGACCCTCCACCAACGCTCTATGGTTTATGCTTGTTAGAGACATTGTCGCATAGTGGGACAGATACTGCGCTCATACGCATCCATATGGGGTGTATATTAAAACATTGCTCAATAGCTTGAAATATATCTTTAATTACAAAAACTAGTTTGTCATGGCATGATGGCTTAACTAACTCTAGATCCAGGTCTGTATTTAGTATTATACACTATTGAAATATATTATACTTGTCATTACTTTTTGTCATCCGTCAAGTGTGATCACCTTAATCCTTGGTGGTCACCAAATGGATAAACAAAAGGGAACATGAAGGACAAGTAGTGTATATGCGAAATATGATAAAATGTGCCTTCTCCTTTAAGGTGATAAGATTTGGATGACTGATTGTAATGTCGTTGTGCTTTACAGCTAAAATGATGTAGGCTTGGTGTTTTACTCATGGGACATTACAGCTGAAATGATGCAGGCTTGGTGTTTCACTCATGTGACATTACATGTAAGTTGCCATGAGTTTGTGTCAGAGGACATTTGCATTATTGAATGCTCAACAAAGACATATTTGTATTCAAAGATACTTTCACAATTAATGTGGAATGAATATTTGATAGCACAATCTTCACAACGCGGAGTAAAAAAACAACAACTTGCTAGCATAATCCAACATCACAGACTTATTATCACGTTATTTCAAATCAAATAACCAGTATTTAGTTCTGTATTTCAATATTGGTTTATACACCATGCAAATAAATGAACTTAATTACCTGCAATGGCTGAATACCACTAACAATAACATCTGATATTTGACGCACCTTGAAAAACAATTAGAAAGAAAGGTTCCAATTTCATTAGATTCATTATTAATAAAGTCTAATTACAGTTTCCAATTACTTTCTCTAATTATCTTGACTACAGGTAATATTGATTGATGGATAGTGGCTGAGCAATGATGTAATCTACATGTTACATGACAATCTCTGATGTCTACCTGTTACATGACAATCTCTGGTGTCTACCTGTTTATCAGACCGTCTCTGATTGATGATGGACAGGTTTTTACTATTATGGCATTCAACAGCATTGAAACACAATTTGATTTCTCCATTTACACTAATTTATTTTAATTCATCTTAATTTATCTTGACCCTTTCATCCCCACCTGATATTGTAATTGGTGTGTATTCACATAGTTCACATTATTATTACGTGTCTTATGCAAATATGAATTAATAAAATTATAGCTAGGTCACTCACATACTTACTATTTCCCCTATTTCTATCCCTTTGGGACTTCATAACCAAAACTCATCACAGGTCATGTCATCCTTGATAGGTCATAGGTCATGTCATCCTTGATAGGTTATGACGTTATTCTTTGAGGGCATAGACCAGTTGGGTTGATAGGTCATAGGTCAAGGTATTATTCATAGATCATAGGTCATGGTATGTTTGATAGGTAATTGTCATGAAATTCTTGAATGATAGGTGAACCTGTGCATAAAGTCATATCATAAACTCACTTGAGCTCTTTGTATTGGATCTGTAGGTAGCAGCCTTATTCCAGAATCCCTTGTTTCTTCCAAATACTCAATCATAGCAAGCTGTAAAATGTCAGACAAAGGGTTAAAAGTTTCCTCCAGCTTCCAGAGAGCATCGTAGAGGGCTCCCTACTATACATGTAAAGGACTCTGTGTGGCTATGTCACCATTAGACTGTAAAGTATGCTGTGACAGGGCGCCCTCGCACATCAGTGAGAGAGGAATGACAGCACATCTTACAGTCTGTGTGGCTCTCACTATAGCTATCTCAAAACTGATATCAAACCATGATTAACTAATTATCAATACTGTTCAATACTATGTCCATAGAATTAAAGCCTTCATATAACAATCACATCCTACCAGTTACCCATTATTCAACTGAAGTATGGTTCATGCAAATCTTGCCCAAATTATTTCACTTGATTTATCAAAAAAAAGAAGATAGCATCTGGAATCAACCTAGCAATGAACTATAAGCCAGAGAACTAGCTATCCCTCTGTGTAACTACCAAGATATGCAATTCTATTCCATCTATTGGTCTTTAGTCCACAGGGCGATATCTCCATGTCAAACCACTATTATCTTGCATTAACTCTAAAGTTTACAAAATATTATTTTTTTACATATTTGTTCTTTACCTATTTTTCAATTTCCCATTTTCATTTTTTCTACAATTTCAACTTTTCTAACCAACCAACCTTAGACCAGTTTTCAGTCCCTTGTGAGATTTTTTTAAAGTCTCACAATCTTAAAATGTTTTTGAGGTGTTTTTTATTCACTTTTAGTTTTGCAAGAAAAATGTCAACTTAAAAAAAAAAATTCCCAGTTACAAGTAGTCTCCCTGGGCTTATGTGTTTTTTATTGAATGTTTCACAGTCACTCCCTCAAGTTAACAGTCCATGCAAAAAAACACAGTTATGTTTTTTTAATATTCAAATAAAGTATGAAAAAAAGCCCAAAGACTTGAAAATCCTAGATTGATGTCTAATTTGATTAACATTAACTTACAGACTGGCTGAGATGATTGCCATCAATAATCAAGAATGGTATTTGTCCCATAGGGTTCAGTTCAAGTACTTCTTGTCCATACTGTGGCACATACAAGAAGTGAGGGAGAAAAAAAAGTCATTTTATATGGAGTTACTACTGTTAATAGCAGTAGTAAAGTGTTGTAAAGTGAATGAGATTTTGCTATATATCTGGCTCTGACATATGGCTATAGCCACTGTGTCAAGCCAGATACAACAAGTCTCTGACATATGGCTATAGACACTGTGTCAAGCCAGATACACCAAGTCTTTGACATATGGCTATAGATACTGTGTCAAGCCAGATACACCAAGTCTTTGACATATGGCTATAGATACTGTGTCAAGCCAGATACACCAAGTCTTTGACATATGGCTATAGACATTGTGTCAAACCAGATACACCAAGTCTTTGACATATGGCTATAGATACTGTGTCAAGCCAGATACACCAAGTCTTTGACATATGGCTATAGACACTGTGTCAAGCCAGATACAACAAGTCTCTGACATATGGCTATAGACACTGTGTCAAACCAAATACACCAAGTCTCTGACATATGGCTATAGATACTGTGTCAAGCCAGATACACCAAGTCTTTGACATATGGCTATAGACACTGTGTCAAGCCAAATACACCAAGTCTCTGACATATGGCTATAGACACTGTGTCAAGCCAGATACACCAAGTCTTTGACATATGGCTATAGATACTGTGTCAAGCCAGATACAACAAGTCTCTGACATATGGCTATAGATACTGTGTCAAGCCAGATACACCAAGTCTTTGACATATGGCTATAGATACTGTGTCAAGCCAGATACACCAAGTCTTTGACATATGGCTATAGATACTGTGTCAAGCCAGATACACCAAGTCTTTGACATATGGCTACAGCCACTGTGTCAAGCCAGATACACCAAGTCTTTGACATATACAATAAATAATACCTGTCAACTGGTCAATATGACCTGATTTGAGCATGAATGCTATATGTGAATTAAACTAATCAGAGAGATTGGGATGCAGTTACTGATATACAGTCTTCACAGCCACAAAAGCAATCACATCCAACCTAGTACCCACTTTTATTACAAGATACATATTACATGTAGTAGGAAATATAACTCAATGCCACTAATTCTCCTTTACCTTAGGGGTTGTCATCACATATTCCCAATCACTGAACCTCCAACTGATGATCAGTGAACACAAATATATCATACACAGCTAGAAACTCCTTTCACCTTCAGCAATTACACAGTCTACATATTAAACTTAGCTTGTCATAGAAATAGCTTTTTCATAAAAATGGACTCCAGTCCAAAAGTTGAGAATTATGATAGACACACAGAAACAGTTGACACCATTGTCATGGTTTAGTAGTAATAATGAATTGTCAAATTATTGATGGCTACATGGCATTATTAAAGGATTAGTATAGTCTATAAATGGTTGAATCATTCACTAACATGGTTGGGTGGAGTGGGATGGGCTGGGGTGGGGGTTTCTTGTAGTATTCAGCTGTCATGCTATTGTTTGTCACGTTTGCTACTCACATCCTCTCCGTATGTCAGCACCTTCACTTCATGATCTATTTCTTTCAAAAGAAGTGCTGTAAGAATAATCAGGATGACAGTATGTAAGGTGCATGTTTTCCATTATAAAATAGAAATATGTATTTTCAAACCAAACACTATAATATGACAAGTGTCAATGTTGTAGATAAGCCAAATACTGTTATTATGTTTATATTCGCAGCGGATGATATTTTTTCTTATGTACTCCACAAATTAATACAATGGTTCCATCATCAGTTCACAAGCTGATAGGCAATGAGGATTGAAACCAGCCTCACTTCTATGAAAATGTGTTGGAAAGATGACAGATGAATGCATATATATGATGGCAACTGAGCATGAAATTCTCATACGAACCTGAAGACACAGACAGCTCAGACAGCTAGACAGGCAGGCAGACAGACCTGGAAGACAGACAGAGAGACAGCTTGACAGACAGACAGACAGACAGACAGACAGACAGACAGACATCTATAATGAATTGCCAACCAAATACAGACTAGTACATATATAATATATAATGATTACAACAAGCATAGACTGACCTATCAATACACGCCTGGAACATGAACTATCATGATCATGATAAAGTATTGCCTGCAAAATATAGATGAAAACATTGGATGTAATACAATACATTAAAACACAAATCAGAACTAGACATGTGGTCTCAATAAAACTCAACTCAAAGGGTTTCCAAAAGTTCTGACTTAGATTAACTTTCACCCTGTTAACAGACCATCATCGGGTCAGTAATATGATTATAAAGGCATAATAAAAATGACTTTTCATTTGAATTACATACTTTTCAATGAGTCAGTGCCCAAGATGAATATGTTATCACGTGTACTTTTTCTGAAATCACTTTGAGCCTATATATATATATATATATATATATATATATATATATATATATATATATATATATATATATATATATATATATATATATATATATATATATATATATATATATATATATATATATATATATATGTATGTATATATGTGTATATATATGTGTATATATATATATGTGTATATACATGTATATATATATATATATATATATATATATATATATATATATATATATATATATATATATATATATATATATATATATATATATATATATATATATATATATATAAATATTCACACTTTTATCCTACATCAATACTATTATAATAATCATTCAACCACAAACATATTGAACTTGACTAATGTGAAAACGACCATAATTAATTTTAAAAAAATTGAAGTTCAAGAACAACTGAAGTGTTAATTGTTGGCTGAATGAACAACTTGAATCATTGAGGTGAATTCTAATGATCGTCACTGTGCTAATGAAATTGTAAGTACTGAGACAGCAAGTGCTATAGCAATTACTACCTAGCTGTCAATCAAATCCCAAAATTTAATAAACCCCCTAGGATATTACAAATTCAGGTGTATTAACCCTCACCAAAATAGCAACCAGATACTGGCTGTTAAACTGGCTGCAATGGCTGTTATTAACTACAACAACATATTACCACTTGCCTTGTCTGTTGTAGTCATTCTTTATGGTTGGGTTCAGATGACGATTCCTGGTATCAGAGGAAAAAAAGAGAGTTATGTTTGCACATTTAACAATTAGCACTCATTTCAGATTCTGGGGATCAATACCTACTACATTGGTAATCAATGTAAATTATCTAGTATATGTATACTCTAGTGGTCTGAGTACTACATCGTGGTGAAATTGGCTTCTAGAAGCAGTTAAAAATCAACTTGATCCAAATCAGTATGGCGCTGTCAAAGGCACTTCAACTACACACTGTTTGATTGATATGTTTCACCATTGGTATTCAGCTGCTGAAGAAGGCAAAAAGATCCACATTGTTATGTTAGACTACTCTAAGGCCTTCGACTTAATTGATCACAACATCCTGATTGACAAAATAGCAAATATGAATGTATCACCCATTTTGACCCAATGGATTGCCGCTTTTCTCAGTGATAGGCAACAACGTGTTATTCTCGGCAAAGAAGTCTCTGACTGGGCCAAACTGAATGGATCAGTCCCACAAGGTTCATGGTTGAGTCCTTTGCTATTCCTCATTATGATTAACGACCTGAAACCACAAACTCGGTCACATAAGTTCATGGATGATACCACTTTGTCCGAAACTTTATCAACTAGGAGTAATATGCAACAGGCAATAAACTACACAACTGACTGGTCTAAGGCAAACAATATGAAATTAAATCCAGACAAAACAAAAGACATGATAATCTCATTTAAGAAAGACCAACGAGAAATTCCCCTCACCAAAATAAATGACACAGTCATCGAGAGAATCACTGTTCAGAAACTTCTCGGGGTAATGATAAATAATACTCTTTCATGGTCAGATCATGTTGATTATATATACAGTAATGCATCTAAACGGTTGTATTTTCTTACTCTACTCAAGAGATCAGGATTGAGTACTAAGCACTTATTGCTGTACTATACCTCAATTATACGACCAGTTGTAGAATACGCATGTCCACTGTGGCATAATGCACTTACAAGTGATCAAGCACAACAAATTGAGATGGTACAAAAAAGAGCATTCCGGATCATTTTTCCTCAGACATATCCGGAATGTGTCCCTACCAATATCAAAACTCTAACGCAGAGGAGAGATACAATATGCCAATCATTTTTTGGGAAAATATGTATTAGTAATGACAAATTAAATTACTTGATCAATCCAACCTCAACAAGGAAGACCCGTCACTCAAAAAAATATAGTATTCCTAGATGTAGAACCGAACGATTCAAAAACAGTTTCATACCATACGCTTTGTACAATTACCAATGATGGCTTGACAGAATGTTTTTGAGCTTGTATAGACCTTTTTAACAGTAATCAGTATTTTTTTATGTCTTACCTTTCTTTAGCTTTTTAACATTTCATTAGGAATCATTCTTAAACATTTTAGCCTTGCTGTCTGTACTCTTTTAGTCTGTGTTTTCCTGTGTATTTGCGATTTTAAATTGTACGATTTCAACCACCTCTTTGTGTTTGGTTGCAAAATAAATAAAGATAATAATAAATAAAATAAAAAAATACCAGAGGCATATTAGAGTTAAGTTTCCATCGCCAGATGTGAGATATAAAGTGCTTAAAAAGGCATATAAACTTAAAGACAGTAGTACAGAGGAATTCCAGAAAATATACATCTCACCAGATTTAACAATGTGAATGGGCTAATAAATGGCAAATGAGTTTAAATGTAGAAAAATGCAAGGTCATGCATGTAGGTAGCAAAAACACAAAAATAGAATATAAGATGGGAGAATCTACACTCACAATAGTACCAAATGAAAAGGACATAGGAGTCATTGTACATTAGACACTGAACCCATCCGTTCAATGTGCAGAAGCAGCAAAAAAGGCAAACCAGACACTTGGGATGATTAAAAGGTCCTTCACAGTGAGGTCAAAGGAAGTAATATTAAGGCTATATAAACAGTTTGTTAGACCTCAACTGGAATTTTCCATTCAAGCATGGTCACCATGGCTACAGAGAGACATTTCAAAACTAGAAAAAGTACAAAGAAGAGCTACAAACATGGTGGTCGGTATGAAGAACCTCACATATGAAGAACGATTGAGACAGTTACAGTTGACAACACTGAGTCAGAGAAGATGTAGAGGTGGCATGATTCAAGTATACAAAATTATCAACAATATTGACCAATGCAAGCTACACTTTCGGTCTGCAGAATATCACTCAACAAGAGGACACTCAAATAAACTCCAGACCATATGCGCGACTAGACATCAGGAAACACTTCTTTACATGTAGAGTAATAAATGAATGAATGAATGAATTAATTAATTAAGCTACGGAACAGAGGGATGTTTAGAATCAATCCAATAGGATTACTAGTCCCGTGAACTAAACTGAACTGAACCATAGGCAATATTGCCTATGACTGAACTGAATTGAACTGAACTACTAGTACAACTGTATATATACATGTACTTAGTATGAATACCTCATACAATGTCAGGTGTCAGTCTATAAATATCGACATCGACACAAGCACTATTTACACAATAAAGAAACATCCACAATGGCCAGGCCACATCATTACTGAAATACAAAGAAGCAACACAAAAGATATTGCAGACAGCTAGAAAATATAATACTAGTATACGTTCTGTACGTTCCTTCTTCAGTAACAGCTAATTCAACAGTTTAGACCAATATTGCTATAGTTGATGCATGCACGTGCAGTAGTCTAGTTCCGTTTACACCTCCACTCACTCGTGCTTAAGTTAGCAGCCAGGCAACATGCACAGACACTCTGTAAGTTGCAATCAAATGTATAAGCTAAGCTTGTATAAAAGTATATGATGTTTCCTTACAGTACTGCTTATTTTCAGAAAAAGGAATTTGCCTCAACACTGACTGTATGATAATGAATATGTTTACAAACTACTATAGTTGTACATTCATGTATAAAGAATGAACTCACCTGAGTAATCTTCGTGACGCAAGATGTCGTCTTGATGTCCCTAGCCCTGGAGATGGCGATACATTGAACCACAGAAAAGAATACTTTAGGTCATGTGAACTTTGAACTCAGTTTGACCCGGGGCTACTAATTTGTATTCTCTTTATGACTATAGGTGTATAAAAAATTCTGAATGTGCAGCCAGTTTAATCATATCCATAGCCATCGCATTATTATCCATGCAGTCCATATATTCGTCCATCATTGTCAGGTTCATGCCGTCTTTCCTCCACTGGACCCAGATCATATGTTGTTGTCACTAACATCCACACCACTGACGTCACAGAATAGTGTAGCGTTCTCGCCAACAGTAAGCTCCATGTCGACTGATTTGTCTGTGTAAAGACGATAATTGCAGCACACACAAAAAAAAACGTATAAAGTAGAGCTATCTATCTGTACAGTGTAAGTCTGACAGACTGTCTGTCTGTCTTATTAATTAATGGAATGTTAACGCACAGGAAGAGTATTCCAAAAAAAAATATTCGAGTGGGGGTACTTGAAAATATATTTTGGTGGGGGGGGGGGGGTACTTGAAATATTTTGGAATATGGCAGGGGGTACTAGAAAAAAATTAGGGTTTTACAATAAATCTCCCGACACCCCCCCCCCCCCCAACAAGTTTTTGTGAAAGCAGCCTAAAATCCGATGTAGATGTCGGCTAATCGTTCATTGCTATTTTACCTTCGTTATTTTGCCTGAATTGACCTTCTTGGTACATGTTTACATTTTTTAGCCTGATCGCCTCCTCTACATCTGAACTGGCGCACATGCAAACGAATTTCTGCTCAGTGAGACACACAGCCAATCAGGTTGCGTCTTACTTGTCATGGGCAAACATGTACGCATTGAATATCAACAAACATCAACAAACATTGAATATCAACAGGAAGTCCAGTAATTGAACGCGTAGGCGTTCTCTGTAGTAGGCTTCTCCTCGAACGTAATCTTTACCCGACAGCTCTAACAATTGTAAAAAGCAACTACAAATGGTTGAAACATTTTCGAAATAAAGTTTCATAGCATCTTGACAGTAAGAGGTGGAGGGAAGAACTTTGATTTGAGGCTTGGACATGTCAACCTCTTATGGGGGGTCCTAGGGGGGTCTCCCCTAGAAGCTTTTGAAGTTTTTTACCAATTTTGGTGAATCTTATTATTGGTTTAACGAATGAGTGGCCTCTGGGGTGATGGAGTCCAAGGGGGGTCTCCCCCCCCCCCGGCAGATCTGCAGTTTTTTGTTTCTATTTAGGCAATTTTTAGGTTATTCATAGCCTCTGAAATATATATTGCCAAGCATCGAAAATATAACTTTTTAAATAAGTTTTCCATGTTATAAAAGTGGGCCTGTAACATTGGTATAAGGGCATTGATATTGCATGTATAGTAAAGTTACTGATGTGTTAGAGCACTTTAGGCCATACCTAGTGTACAATAGAAACTTGAATTTGAGTTGTGGTGTCGATACATGTAGTGTCCGAAATAGGAAGTATATTCATCCCTTCTGACAAATTCATACTGAAGAGACTAGAACAATTTAGATTAAGTTCTTTTATAAACTATCTAATAGTATGAAGATTACGATAACAAAACCTTCAAGTTCACTTTTGCCCCAAAGTGCAAGATAAGTGAAGCATTGATTGTGAAACAGCCAAACACTTACATGGCATGTTCTGTAACTACTGTGGTAGCTAGGTAATACATGTATTATATGTATACTTTTATGTATAGTTATGTTTGAACCCTTACATGAAGTAATATTTAAACAATTTATGAAAGAAACAGAGACAAGAACAAATATATATATGTACCACAGGCTAACGCAACTGTCTGGTCCCTGACATGTGTTTGAAAACGTTTGTCATGGTTTGACAAGTGCCCTGGTTGGAGAGGTGCGAGCAGGTCGAACAGTATACTCGAACCTGTGCATCATTTCCCTACCAAGACATTTTTTATCTAACAGCAGTGGTCCATCTTTTTTTCCATCACCCACTCATATCCGGATTTTTTTTCAAGCAACTCCATTTGGCATCTTTCCCCCCCCCCGAAATCTTCCACGCCCCCCCCCAGGATATTAAATGGTCCACCCCTTACATACATATTGTTAGATTACAAGTATTGGTTTCCAACTTTGTCTCAACATTTGCTATAACAGTGACAGACATTGTTGAAGTTACACTAAAACTTAGATGTAATATCACCAGGGTTCACACACTTTGTACTCGCCTTGTCTGGAAATACCAGTCTAATGTATTTTTTTGAATGACATAGCTACAATGGTAAGTAATTCTACCTTAAACATGTGCATTTTTTCATAGTTTGCAGGTGTCTACATGAACTCATTCAAATACAAAATTGATGAGTATATATCCCTGAAAAGAAAGCAAGACTTAGTTAAGGAAAAGCAGACAACTGGTTGTATACAGTTGTCTATTCATTCAGGCAAACACACTGACTGCTTGTGAGTATCCAGTACAAAGTATAAGGTTACAGCTCGGGGTCACATGCTTAATTTATTCATGAGTCACTTTCACTTCCTTTGTGGACTTCACTATGGCGTAGACATGATAAAATATATGTAATGGCGTATGTTGTATGCTTCACTGTTTTCCTGTCCTAACATGAGATCGACGAACCCCATCAAATCCTGATGCTGCACCGAACTGTTATGTGATTCTAAGGTAAAAATAGCATGTTCCGACAACATTTTGACGGATAATTTTGCATGTAATATTTCCACGTACTCGGGTCATAGAGTAGAAAATGTGAACGAAATCGAAAACGTGCATACTTGTATTGCATGTAAGTGGCCGAGTAGCGGGGGCCACTCAAATCGCTCAGACACTATTATCCCTGTAACTAGTCTCGTTCTTGACGGACCGTATTCCCCACTACCTTATATTCATACTATTCAAATACTAATAGTACATAACGTATGTATGTAATTTACTTTCACAGATCATTCCATTGTGTATGTGTACTTCCAAGGTTGCTAGCGAACAATATCAACACAATTTAGTAAATAGTAACATACTTGAAACATGGAGGTATCGGGAGATATCTCCATGCCGCGCCTGAAACAACATCAACTGGGATATACATGTAGCATTTTTTTAGGATAACAGTTAACACCAGTGTTGTTTGTAATGTCGGAATATCCACTAAAATAAATTATTTAGCTACAATGTGATGAGATAATGGTGACTCGTACAAATGAAATGTGGCAATGTTGGCAGGGAGGTGTACTCGCATATGTACACACAGTGTATGGTATAATAATCTTTATTCCCAGAAATATATATACATATATAACAGTTCTACAATATATGAAGTATTCAACATGGGAAAGGGAGACGAAAAATAGTTGTCTTTGCAACTAGTCGAGTCCGTCCCCTTTTACAATCTTAGGAATTAGGAATTACTTATTACTGGGGCTGCTGGTCAAATTGAAAGTATTGCAATATTGACAGAATAGAAAAAATCATAAAGGATTTACAAAATACATTATATAAATATAGGTGGACAAAAAGAAAACGAAACAAACAAATACACAAATACAAAGAAACAACAAATGACCTACTTAAGTATACAGACAAACGGTAATTAATCTCTACCATGAATATGAAGTATAACTAGTTTACAATGATTGGATATAATTTTTGAACTGACTTTTTGGAAATGACTTCTGCTATTTATGTTGCGAATGTTGCTATGGATGCTTAACATAGTTTAGCACCTGTATACTTGACAGTGAACTGGCCAGTCCTATGGTTTGCTTTTGGGATAGTAAGGTCGTTTCTGGCGCTCTGTCGTGTTGTGAAGGAGTGTTTAATGGGGGTTAAGAAATCCTGAAAGGTATCCGGTAATCTGAGGTGCAAAACGTCATGAACGAGAACAGCAAACTGTAATTTGTGCTGTTTGAAAATGTCAAGAATATTCAATCTCTTGAATAATGGTGCCGAGTGAGCACACCAGTGACTATCTGTTATGGTGCGCACTATTCCTTTTTGAATTAAAAATATTTCATTCAGGTACGTCGGATATGGGGCAGAACAAAACCAAAAGCATTATACAGCAGTACAAGTACATATTCTGGAACCGTGTGACGTAACTTATAAAACACACCTGTCATTCTACTAATTTTCTTTTTCGCCTCAGCTTTATGCTGCTTCCAAGACAGCGCGGCGTATTGTCAATGTTGACCCCAACAAAAGATGAACTTTGAACTTCATCGAGTGAGACCCCCTTGGATTCAAGGGAACCAATCAATACTACATTTTTTCTATGGCTTTTTAAGATTGTAAATTTTGTCTTATTTGAATTGATCGTAAATTTATTGCATCACACCAGTTGATGACATCCTTGAAATCTTTACTTACAAGGTCTAGGTCTATAGTACATGTATTCGTGTCTTTTTTAATTGTGTAAAATAAATTTGAGTCGTCCGCATATAATCTAAAATCAAAAGCATTTGAAGACATCGGAATGTCATTTATGTATAGCAGAAATAAAGTTGGCCCAAGAATCGAGCCCTGGGGAACACCGCAATTTATATTTTGTTTACTAGATTTGACGCCGTTGATGCCAGCAAATTGACTTCTGGAAGATAAATAACTTTTAAACCAAAGGAGAGGTAAGCCTCTGATACCATGAAACTCTAGTTTGGCAAGCAAAATATCGTGATTTATGGTATCAAAGGCTTTAGAAAAGTCTACAAAAATACCTAGAGTTGGATTGCCATGATCAATTTCACTCATTGGGATAAACTGATCAGTGAAAGTTTTGTACTATACTTTTTTCTGAACACGTACTGATGTTTGTAAAATATGTCATGTTTGTCCAGGAAATTCACTTATTTGTTCATTCACTAATTTCTCAAAACTCTTGCTAAAAATTGGTAAAATAGATATGGGTCTATAGTTCCCCATGTCTTCTGGGTTTCTCTTTTTGTAAATCGGTAACACTCTTGCTATTTTGAGGTCATCAATTTTCTTTGCTAGACTTTAACCTATTTGAATGAAAAAGTCGTTAAACTGTTCAATAATATCCTGCGGTTGAGTGATAAATTCTGTACAGCTTTCAGAATTGGGTTTTATTCGAATTGGTATTTTCAAATATTTATGTTTTTGTTTCCCTAAAAGTTCATGTATAACGTCCCACATCTCTTTGGTGTTATTCTGATTTGTCATGAGAAGATTTGTGTAATAGTATTTCTTGGCTTTGTTTCAATATGGAAGTCAGTGTATTTCTATACTTTTTGTATCGAGTGAACAGTGGTTCTCTAAATTTCTCTTTGATTAATTTACTGTACATTTTGTGTTTTACTTTTATCGATTTTTTAAATCCGTTTGTAATCCAAGGTTTACTTTTCTTTCTTTCTCGTTTGCCATTAGCATGTAGAGGAGCGTGTTTATCACAGATACTCAAAAATATTTGGCTAAAATTTTCATATGCCTCATTGACATCATGATAATTCAGAACTCCTTCCCAACACTCTATATGTAGATTATGATTGAAATTTTAGACTGTATAATTTGAGAAATTTCTCGAAGATGATAAGGGAGTTTCCGAAGGCAAAGTACAGAATTTATGTACAAATACAAAAATTGGTAAGTGATCGGAAATATCGGCGATAATAACACCTGCGTCAATGAGCTTATTAGTACTTAAATTCATACAAATATGATCGATTGTGGTTTGACAGCTTTTGGTAATACGAGTTGAATTTTGAATCATTATAAATATGATCGATTTTGGTTTGACAGCTTTTGGTAATACGAGTTGAATTTTGAATCATTATAAATATGATCGATTGTGGTTAAGGGACCGGACAGAATTTACGGCAGAGGGGGGCCTGGGGAGAAATTGGGGGGGCCATGAAAAAAATGGGAGGCTTGAAGGGGGGGGGGGGCCATGAAAATTCTCATGGTTTGAAAGGGGGGGCCGCGAAATATTTTGTCATTGAAAAAAATTAATATGTTAGAAAATTTAGCATTGCATGAGATAGCACTTGATATCGCCTTTAATATTGAATGTCTACACTTTCATTTATGTATTAAAATGGAAGTGTGTACGTTTGTATTTAGTGAAGCATAAAAACACTACTCAAGATTAATTTGATACACCCTTAATTACTCTTATATACTCCAAGTTGTTCACACACACACATATGTATACATACATACATACATACATACATACATACATACATACATACATACATACATACATACATTTTAGCACTGTGGAAACAGGTTCAGTGTGTAATTACCATCAAGGATACATTACAGGTCCTAATATATATATATGGTAATATACTAGCATAGGACCTGTAATTTATGTGTTTAAAAAGTGACCTTTTGGTGAAAAATGTAAATAAAAAAACGTCTGGCCAGATTAATTTAGATAGGTGTTTTATTTCTTTCCTTGACACTATTCTTGAGTTTCACTCTCAGACTCACTAGAGTCTGAAGATATGAGGCAAGACGTGTCTTTCTTTCTATCTAAAACCAGTGAAATTAAACTATTTCCCTCCTCAGCATCAACAAATGCATCTATCTGTACTAAATATTGTAAAGCATTTAGATGTCTGCGTGGTGTTAAGTGTTTTTTCATCAGTGACATGAAGTCACAAATGTCTTACATTTACAGGTGTATTGGTAATGCATTTGGTGTAGGAAAGTGAAAGCTGCATAAAATCCTTAGTTTGCTAGCACTTCATGACATCACAAATGTCTGACATTAGATAGTTATTGTGTTATGAGTATAAATAGATATTTGAATACACTATGTAGGTGATGTGATGTTCTTAGATACTCCCACAAATGTCCCCTCTACAGTTTTTCACAAATCACGCGTGTGAACGTGTGTTTAGCTCTGTGTCTGTGTTTCTGTGTATGTATCAGTGAATGACAGTTAAAACCACCACATCAAATGCCTTGGTATTAAGTGATGACTACTTATGGTGTCTAGTTGGGAAATACACAAGATTATACCACATGTGTATGATTACATGTATGGTCAAAATGTTTTATTTTGTTTTGTTTTCTAAAAAACTTCCTCTACAACTACTAAGTTGTTTGGGCTGAAATAGTAACATAATAGTAGTACCAAAAGAAATATTACAGTTGTGCTACAGTAACAAAAAAAATTGTACTCTTTTTAGTTATTGTAGGGGGCAGGATATTGTGCACTTTTTTCTTTTCTTTTCTTTTTTTTTTTGGGGGGGGGGCCATGAAATTTTTATACTTTTGAAAGGGGGGGGGCTGTGAAATTTTGGTCACAGTGGATGGGGGGGGGGGCAGGAAAAAAAACAAGTCAGAGATAATTTCTCCCCAGGCCCCTCCCCTGCCGTAAATTCTGTCCGGTCCCTAAGTAATTTCTGTGAAGTGTTAGATTTTTCGATGACATTGATGTTAAAATCGCCAACAATAATACAGCCAGAGTACTTGTGATTAACTTGATTCAGAGTATTTTCGATACCATCTATAATTTAGGTATTTTCATCAAAATGTGGTGGTCTATATATGACGCCGGGAATGTTATATTTCCCTCTATCAACAAATTCCAACCACATTGATTCAGCAGCTGGCACTGTTATATCTGGACTATAACAGTATAGTTTATACTGGAATGTACATATGCCCCGACACCGCCACCGCCACCCTTACCTTGGTCGCTACATTGAATTTCGAGGGAGTAATTTTCCAATTTATAGATATCTGTACTTTGTATTTGCCAAATTTCTGTAAGAGCAATAAACTTGAAATTGGTGTTTATACTATCTTCATATACAGATTTCAACTCGTCAAAGTGTTTACTTAGTGATCGGGTGTTGATGTGGGAAACAGAAAGTACATTGCCACTATTTGAAAACTTGTCATTGAATTCTGAGATTGAGTACGTACCGTTAGATACATGAAAAATATCTGTTTCTGATGGTATATTCATGATATTCGTGGAAAGATGAATACAAATTTAAAGAAAAGCTTACACTCGTACAGTTTATACAATTTTAGGCAGATCTGCCTCATTTCGGATAACGACCGACATAGAACTTTGGTCTTTCCTAGTATAAATGTTACCATTTATAGTTCAGTGTCTACCTTCTGTCGTTTGCTCTCTTCATTCGATTTCGTTTACGTGGTGTTAGATTTTCGTTGATGTAGATGTTATTCTTAGTTTCGTACCCAAGTTTATCTGTCGTGGTGTGCTTCATCCTTTTTCTGTCCTTGTACACTTTGTCTCGAATTCTTCTATTTACAAATCTGGCTATGATTGGTCTGTGTCTTCTTCTGTCTTGTTGTTATTTCCCAATTCTATGTGTTACTTGGATATCATTGATGGTAATACCGGGATAGATTGGTTGAAGAACAGCTAAGGTGATGTCGTCTGTCCTTTCATCTTGGGTTTCAGGGATGCCGTGGATCTCGATATTTTCTCTCCGACTATACTGGTCTTGTTCGTCTTGCGATTTCTCAAGCTCTGTGACTCGCACCATCAGACTGTTGTTTTGTTTCTTTAGTTGGTTGTTTTCACTTTCCAAGTTTGATATTTTTTCGAGAGATGTGGTAATGGTGGTTTGGGATTGTTGGATCTCATGAATACTATTTACGACAGATGGTAGGCAAGCTAGATTACTTCGTGTGTCGGTAAGTTGTGTTTCCAGACTACCATTTTCATTTTGGTTGCTAGGAGTCATTTTCACTTCTTCTCTGTTTCCATGGTGGTGTTCTGCTGGTTTCTGAATAAAACGTCTTTCTTTGCAGCCTTTGCACAGATGCAAGTCGCCTTGAGTAAACGAGACTCCTCTAGTTTTTGGGCAGTCATTGCATTTCGGTATTGCCTTGTGAAGTAATTAGCATTAATTTGCAACTAGACGATAGGTTTGTGTCCACAGAGATGTTGAATGTCAAGTACATTCGAAGGTCAAGTTGAAATCTTCAGTTCTACGCAAAAGTTACAATCATTTCCACTAAAGAGGGTTTACACCCATACCTTTAGTATTTACGAAGATGCTGCTTAAAGATGAAGACTTCAGCTCCTTCCATAAGGTTGGGAAATCGGTCAATTCTGGTATGACCGTGGTTTTGACCATCCTTTTTCAACTCGTATGGACTTTTTATTAAGCGTTATGCAGCGGTTTTACTTCTTCTTGGAATGCATGTTCGACCTTTGACCCCATATTTTGGCTGACGTAGTTTTAAAGTTGCCGATTTTCCAATTTTTGAGGCTTTTGCCTCCCACCTATTTTCAGGCAAATTGTAGACGTTTGACCCTGGCTGAGATGTAGACTTTTGACCCACACTTTCTGAATTTTTGTAGCATTTCATTTGTGCTTGTAATTTGAATCCACTTGGGTACACCTGTACCCACTACCCCCGGCCACTACCCAGCCAAGTACCCCCCCCCCCCATATATAGAATGTTTGTAAGATTCTTGTCAAGCCAGACAGTGAATTATAACAACGTTTATTAGAATAAATTATAATAGTGAGGTAACTAATTTTGAGGATGCCATCACATATAGGGTTTACATCTGAGTGACTAATTAGATTTATCATAGTTTTTCAGGGTAAATTAAAATCCAGCACGTATGTCTGTGCTTATTGAATTTTGGCGTTAATGATAGCATGGTCCTGAATAGCATGGTCTTGACTACCAGTGAAACTGCCAAGAACAAATAGGGAACTTGCAATCCAGACTGAGCATGCTCAGATGCAAAGGAGTATGGGATTATCTGTGGTTATCGTTACCTAATCTGGAGCTACTGATAAAATAAACCTCCCACAATGATCAGGGTAAATATGAATTGATCGTTCGTGGTTACAAACAATGTAACAATATTGTTTACAATACTAATCGATTAGTATTTATTATCACATTTCCCATGATGCAACATTCAACATGGCGGGTTTGCAAGTTCTCAATCCTCCTCCCTGGTTGTAGATAATGATCATCTCTGATTTTACAATCTCTTTATAAAATCCCATTTTTTCTTCACAGAAATCATCACCTTTCAGCATATTAAGTAACGCTTCACAAGATGCGACGTTGCAGGATTCGGAGAATTTGTTGTTACAGACGACGACTGTTCACACCCCCAAAACGCTTCTTTTTACTACTCCTTTTTGTCATGGTCATTACCATAGCAACATTAGAATACAAGTTTGAATTACATGACTATCTACGCATTCAAAGAGAAGACTGTTACATGACAGAGGAACAAATTGATGATTTGAGATTTATTGTGAAAAAAACCACCAGTGTGTTTGATGAGATGAACATCAGCTATTGGTTGGATTATGGCACACTTCTTGGAGCAATCAGAAACGGAGATGTTTTGAGGTATGAATACTATCAGTGCAGAAAAAAAGTCTGCTTTCAGCTAACCCTTAGCATGTGCTATACCACATCATTTTCATACAATTTGTCTTGTCATTTCAAAAACTGCAAACAATGTATTGGTGTTAAATGTGTCATTTAGTTTAATCACACTCTGTATTCTTGTTTCATGCCAGCTTCAGTAAACCTAGCATGATGTTATTTTGTTTTTATGCTAATTGTAATGCTAATTGTAATGTATTAAATCCACGCATGTGCAGTCATTCGTATCTTTGGTACTGCAGATTCAACCCAACAACCCGCTTCCACTTTAAAATGTTCAAACAATGTATTACTAAACCAAACTATTATAGAGTTTTTATTTGACAGTACGTTTTCTCACAGCTCACACAAGAGGTGTTTTTATGAATGACACAAACAACCACAGGCACTGATAGCATTGCATGCATATGATGTTATATTTTATTGTACTGTGAACACAACTAAACAATCTATGTGTTTGAACCTCCCTTGTTTCGTCCGACAGTAGTGTTAATTTGTGTTCACAGTCAGATAAAATGTCTCATATTATACGCTTGTGTGCTATTAGTGTCTGTACTTGTTTATTATTTTATAAAGAGTAAAAAAGCTGACAGACTTAAGTACATCTAACCACCATGTTTACTTTTGCTTATTGTGTTCACTAGGGGGAAAAGGTCTTTCATAAATCATATAATTTTCTGCTCGAAAGGGCACTCTTTTCATCATGTGGGACTCGAAGACGTGCATTGTGTGACATGGCTGCTACGTTTTCAGATGAATATTATGTAAAGTGTTTCTATTTCTTGTTTCTTTGTGCCTCAAGGCATGATACAGATGGTGACATTTCAATTATGACAAACAAAACATATAAGGAACTACAAGATAAACTTCAACCAGTTGGAATACGTCTAACACTGACAAGTGGACAGGGTTTTTACAGGGTGCTACGAGGTGATAGTGATCGAGTGGACGGTGATGATCAAGTACATGTTGATATCTTTAAGTGGAATTTGGTTAAAGGGTTATGTGATAACCATCCCTGTAAAAAGGTTGAAATGACTCAAAAATTCAGAAAAAGTCTCAACATTGCTGTTAAAGAGTATGAAACAATACCACTTTCATGGATAATACCTACGAGGAAAATTGACTTCGCAGACTTCAAAGTTTATGTTCCAAATCGTGCAGAGGATGTCCTGAAAAATAGATATCCAGTGACTTACAGATGGACCATACCATACAAAGCAAAGTGTTGGTTGCCATGGTAGCCTAGAATAATCCAACGGAAGTTTCTTAATTATCATGATCAGATTATAAATTTGAAAGCGTATAAAACCAAAAGTACTTCAATCTTGCTAGCCAAAGCTTACATTTATCTGATGGTGCAGTGAAAATCTAAATTCTCATATTCTCAGGTTTGATATTGTGTGACATTATATTTTTAAAATAGCTGGAAAGAAGATAACTGGAATATGTCATATTAGTAATAATTTCTGTCACATGCATTTTTATTTGGTGCTGTTTTAAACCAATTGACTGCCTGTAAAAGTTACGTCACTGATTTTATTATTGTCAGTCTTTATTATCATCATATATGGATTATTCCTTCATTCAGGTATTCCATTCTTTGATATTACAATGTATATAATTTTCTGATTATGGTGCTATAGCTATGCATTGTGTGTGTGTGTGTGTGTGTGTGTGTGTGTGTGTGTGTGTGTGTGTGTGTATGTGTGTGTGTGTGTGAGTGAGTGAGTGAACAACTTAAAGTCAAAAACCACTGGACCAATTGCCATGATATTTGGTGGGTGTATTACCCTGTGTGTCTAGTTTGGAAATTGTTCAAATCAAAATGTTCTTACCACCAGTATGTGCTTTGGGTCAACAAATGTGATTTTGGTCAAAAAATTTAAACTCAAAAATTACTGGGCAGATTATTCTGAAATTTGGTGGGAACATTCTTAACAGTGTTTAGATTAAGAATTGTGCACGACATGATGATCCCATCAGTGATATGCAGCTTAGAGCTAAAAATGTGCCTTTTTGGTGAAAAATCTTTCATTCCTGAACTACTTAGCAGATTGGGCTGAAATCTAATGGGGATGCATTGGGGTACAGATGAAGAAATATTAAGCATATAATGATATCATCAGTGATATGCAAATTAAGTGTAAAAATGTGAATATTGGTCAAAAACTTGTATATCACAAAGTACTTCGTCAATGAGGCTCAAACTCGGTGAAATGTTTCTAGAAGTGTTATTCTGTTGATTTTCTTCAATTGAAAATGAATGACTCAATTGGCCCTAGCAACCGTGACCACGCCCTTAGCAACAATCAATTGGCAGTATATTTTGGTCAAATATCAACTGGTAGGCAAGTGAGTAAACATTCAAAAAATGTATGCAGATATCTGTAGTAACCATGACCATGCCCTTAGCAACAACCAAATTGTGGTGTATTTCACAAAGATAACAACAGGGATTCTTAGACCAGTGAACATTCAAAAAGTGTATGCCAATATACCTAGCAACAAGACTATGCCCATAGCAAAAGCCAAATGATTGCGTATATTGCAAAGATAACAACAGGGTTGGGTAGGCAACTGGTATGTAGTGCTATAAATGCAAAGCCAGTATGTAGTAGTATGTAGTGCTATAAATGCAAAGTCAGTATGTAGTAGTATGTAGTGCTATAAATACAAAGCCAGTATGTAGTAGTATATAGTGCTATGAATACAAAGCCAGTATGTAGTAGTATGTAGTGATATGAATACAAAGCCAGTATGTAGTAGTATGTAGTACTATGAATACAAAGCCAGTATGTAGTAGTATGTAGTGCTATATGAATACAAAGCCAGTATGTAGTAGTATGTAGTGCTATGGATACAAAGCCAGTATGTAGTAGTATGTAGTACTATGAATACAAAGCCAGTATGTAGTAGTATGTAGTACTATGAATACAAAGCCAGTATGTAGTAGTATGTAGTACTATGAATACAAAGCCAGTATGTAGTAGTATGTAGTGTTATAAATACATAAGCCGGTATGTAGTAGTATATAGTGTTATAAATACATAAGCCAGTATGTAGTAGTATATAGTGTTATAAATACATAAGCCAGTATGTAGTAGTATATAGTGTTATAAATACATAAGCCGGTATGTAGTAGTATGTAGTGTTATAAATACAAAGCCAGTATGTAGTAGTATATAGTGTTATAAATACATAAGCCAGTATGTAGTAGTATGTAGTGTTATAAATACATAAGCCAGTATGTAGTAGTATATAGTGTTATAAATACATAAGCCGGTGTGTAGTAGTATATAGTGTTATAAATACATAAGCCGGTGTGTAGTAGTATATAGTGTTATATGAATACAAAGCCAGTGTATAGTAGTATGTAGTGTTATAAATACAAAGCCAGTATGTAGTAGTATATAGTGTTATATGAATACAAAGCCAGTGTATAGTAGTATGTAGTGCTATATGAATACAAAGCCAGTATGTAGTAGTATATAGTGTTATAAATACATAAGCCAGTATGTAGTAGTATGTAGTGTTATAAATATATAAGCCAGTATGTAGTAGTATATAGTGTTATATGAATACAAAGCCAGTGTATAGTAGTATGTAGTGCTATATGAATACAAAGCCAGTATGTAGTAGTATGTAGTGCTATAAATACATAAGCCAGTATGTAGTAGTATGTAGTGTTATAAATACAAAGCCAGTATGTAGTAGTATGTAGTGTTATAAATACAAAGCCAGTATGTAGTAGTATGTAGTGTTATAAATACAAAGCCAGTATGTAGTGAGTATGTAGTGCTATGAATACAATGCCAGTATGTAGTGAGTATGTAGTGCTATGAATACAAAGCCAGTATGTAGTAGTATGTAGTGTTATAAATACAAAGCCAGTATGTAGTAGTATGTAGTGTTATAAATACAAAGCCAGTATGTAGTGAGTATGTAGTGTTATAAATACAAAGCCAGTATGTAGTAGTATATAGTGTTATAAATACAAAGCCAGTATGTAGTAGTATATAGTGTTATAAATACAAAGCCAGTATGTAGTGAGTATATAGTGTTATAAATACAAAGCCAGTATGTAGTAGTATATAGTGATATAAATACATAAGCCGGTATGTAGTAGTATGTAGTGCTATGAATACAAAGCCAGTATGTAGTAGTATATAGTGATATAAATACATAAGCCGGTATGTAGTAGTATGTAGTGCTATGAATACAAAGCCAGTATGTAGTAGTATGTAGTGCTATGAATACAAAGCCAGTATGTAGTAGTGTAGTGCTATGAATACAAAGCCAGTATGTAGTAGTGTAGTGCTATGAATACAAAGCCAGTATGTAGTAGTATGTAGTGCTATAAATACAAAGCCAGTATGTAGTAGTATGTAGTGTTATAAATACAAAGCCAGTATGTAGTAGTATGTAGTGCTATGAATACAAAGCCAGTATGTAGTAGTATGTAGTGTTATAAATACAAAGCCAGTATGTAGTAGTATGTAGTGTTATAAATACAAAGCCAGTATGTAGTAGTATGTAGTGCTATGAATACAAAGCCAGTATGTAGTAGTATGTAGTGCTATAAATACAAAGCCGGTGTGTAGTAGTATGTAGTGCTATAAATACATAAGCCAGTATGTAGTAGTATGTAGTGTTATAAATACATAAGCCAGTATGTAGTAGTATGTAGTGTTATAAATACATAAGCCGGTATGTAGTAGTATGTAGTGTTATAAATACATAAGCCGGTATGTAGTTATGAAAAGAAACGTTCTATTGTGGACACTTTGCTTTATTTTAGTGCCATGCATTTACTATATAGCGAAAATTCTTATATACCTCAATTTGACGACATTTTTGATAGAAATATTTGCATTTGAGGGTACAAACAGGCCCATCAAAATTGAGAACTAAAATGCCCCCCCCCCCCCCCGTAAAAGAATTTTCCTTATCCTACATCCTACATTGAACTATTGGTCTCAGCCCTCAATATTACTGCTGATATAATCTGGCGTTGTTTCTTTACTCCACAAGGCTCGATTATGATGGTGATATCTCAATTATAACAACCCAATTATATGAGGAATTGAAAGAAAAACTGAAGCAAATTCAACTACGTCTAACACGCACACGTGAAAATGGGTTTGACAAGGTTCGCCGAGCTGTTAGACATCAAGACCTACATGTGGATATATTTTCATGGGATGTGATTATGTGATCAGAAGCCTTGTAAGAAGGTGGCAATCACTCGAGATTACAAGAAAAGTCTTGAAATTGCTGTCAAAGAGCACGAAACAATTCCACTTTCATGGATGCTACCTCAAAGAAAAATTGACTTTGCAGACTTTAAGGTTAAAATTCCAAATCGTGCAGAGAATGTCCTGAAAACAGATATCCGGTGACTTACGGACGGACAATTCCGTATAAAAAATATTGTTGGTTGCCATGGTAACAACACTGTACTTCACAGTAGTTGAATAATCCTACACACCTTATGAAATGATGAAAAGAGTATCCATTTGAAAGCTTGCATGCATTGAACAATCAAAAGTACCGAATTTCGCAAACCAGACCTGGCTGTCATATTTCACACAGTTGTCAATCACTTTGTACAGCTGTCAATCAGTTTACACAGTTGTCAATCACTTAACACAGTTGTCAATCACTTTACACAGTTGTCAATCACTTTGTACAACTGTCTATCGCATGCCATAACTCACTGTTATATCCAATTAGACCATCCACGAGGGTCGATAATTTAGGGAACCAATTTTTGTATGTTTGTTGTTTTTCTGTCTTATATCATTTCTTGTTGCCATGCCATTGTGAATAAATAAATCCTTAGCTTTCTCATGAATTTCACAGTATGTATGTGGGGGGGGGGTGTATTTGCATGTATAATAATAATAAATAATAATAATGTTCAGTATATAGCTTTCCCACTCCGTGCTCAAAGTGCTTTACAATTATTACTCCTGGCTCGGATCAGAACGGCACAACGGCCTTTAGTCTTTCTCAACTCCCCGGGAAGCATTTGGTGGGAACGTTCTTAGGGGTGTCTAGATTAAGACTTATTCATGACATGATGATTCCATCAGTAATATGCAAAGTAGGGCTAAAAATGTGTCATTTTGGTAAAAAATATTACATTCCAAAACTACTGAGCAGCTTGAGCTGCAATTTAATGGGGATGCATTTGGAGTGTATAGATGAAGAACTATTAAGCATACAATGATCGGAAGAAGTACTTGGTCAATGAGACTGAAATTTGGTGAGATATTTATAGAAGTGTTATTCAAAAGATTTTGTTCAAAACATTTTGCACAATTGGTCCTACCAACCATGACCACGCTTTTAGCAACAACCAAATGCCAGTATATTTTTCTAAAATAGCAACATCTGGTAGGCAAGTGTGTAACCGTTCAAAAAATGTATGCAAATATCTCTGGCAACCATGACCACACCCATGGTAGCAAGAGCCAAATGGTGTATTTCACAAAGATAACAACAGGGATTCGTAGACAAGTGAACAAACATTCCAAAAGTGTATGCAAATATACCTAGCAACAAGACCTCGCCCATAGCAACAGGAAAGTAACATGTATTGATAGACAGGTGAATAAACGTTCAAATAATGTATGCAAATGTGTCTGGCAACAAGGCAACGCCCATAGGAAGACCACGCTCATAGCAACAGCCATACGATGATGTATATTGCAAAGATGACAACAGGCCTAGATGGGCAACTGGATCGTCATTCACCAAATGAACACCTATACCTAGCATGGATCAGCATATGGATAAACATTTTTTGTAAACTGTATAGTGCTACAACGCCATTGGCGCTATTTTTCAAGTAGGAAGACAGATAGAATTGTCTTATAAATTAAATAAATACCCCAATGCCCATCCATATGGCCAATTTAAAATATGCGTTTGAAAAAATACAATTGCATAATCCGATCGCGAACGAATACTAAACTGAAGTTTATGCAACAACATAGGGGTAGTGTTTCCATATCACCCTGAACAATATGGCGTCGTATTTAATTATGCATGCATATGTGTTATGCATATCATTTGCATTACCTGAAACTTTTCTGAAAAGGCTCAACAAATTTAATTTTTTGTAGCGTTTAATACTCGCATCCCATCTCATTGTTACAAATTTACTTTATCGGATGAACGAAGTGTACTCTGAGGACCATATCAATAGAGAGGTTTAGATACACGTTAGAACGCGTACGTGTACGGGAGCAATATCGTGCAGGCGTACACGTAATGACGCGTACAAAGCTGTGTTTAGTTACGCGCGTTGGCATCTTCTGTCCTGAAGGCCATACACATGATTTTATATGTCGGTATTTTTGCAATTTTTCCCGCACCTACCCAAAAGGAAAACCGAACAGTTAGTTTGCAGTTATGTTTACGAACTTTGATATAAAAAATATGACATTTAAGAGAAGAAAAATGACGAAAACTAAACACGTGTTTACAGTTACGTGTAGACTGCCATTTTGACGTAGCATCGTCTGATACAGAACGCATGGGTTGCTTCCAATCACGTGACTATGACGCTACGCGTATAGAACACACGTAAATACGCGCATCTAAACCTCTCTAATATCGACACGTATGCAATATTCACCGCGAAGAAATTTTCAATTGTGGACTTTATTTTCAATAGCCAATGAAGCTCGAGTAAGAGGCGTTACATGTAGCTATATTTTGCATATCGTACACCGGAAGACATTGACGGAAAATTGATTATTTTCACATCTAGATATAATGGACAAACACGAATAACAAAAGATAATACTTTGATCAGAGGCAGAGCGTTCGGTTCTTTAATTAAAAAGATGGTTGCAAATACCTAAACGTTTGAAAGCTCTTGTAAATATATATTTCTTGTTGCACTCTTTATATATTTTGTTTCTTTCAAATCGTATATCCTCACTAGTCCGAGTATTACCCTTCCTAAGCCATGGGGAATACATAGCTACCACAATAAGCAAGACTTGCAAGAGCTTTTTAAAATTCCCATCGATATATTAGTATTGTCCCTGTTCAGCGCCATAAGCTATACCGGATTTTGGTGTGATTGGCGTACGGTAAATTTAATGATGCTGGGAAATGATGTACATGCACTTCTATTGACATGAACAATAGCTAGTAGATGCACACCTGTGTATGCCTTAACCATAGTTGGTCTGATTATAACTGCGCGTAGGCTTTTCTTTCTGAAATGATAGCCAGCTGTCTGCTATCAGGTGAGTTGTAAATCACGATTAGTGAACAGTGGTAAAACCAGGTGCAGTTAATTGACCAATGCCCGGTAGTCACATCCAGATGGATGCACAGAAGGGCTATAAAAGGACAAGAGTTGACCACGGAAATCATTCAGTTGCGGTGAGGTCTCACGAAGCTGCAACGCGAAAGAGGTATACCAAATAAACCCGCTTATTCGTGGTAAGTCAAACGATATTGCTTTACGGAAACCGTACTTTCTTGGCGAGAATTATGGACTACTCTGACTGTGGCTTCAACAGTTGAAGTTTGTACATTCTGTAATACGTGTTCACCACGTTTTAGCAAAGTATCATTGTGGATATATTCCATTCTTTTCAGAATTGAAATTTAGGAAGATATATCCACCATAACCATGTTACGTATTGGAGGAACGAGCTCTACAGTCTTGGCCGAGAAGCCACCCTGCCCGGCACAACGCAAGGATAAAGGAGGAATGCTTTATATGGCGAAGCGAAATGGAACGGTCGGCAAGGCATACCCAAATATCAACGCAAGATTAGTAAGCCCACATCCATTTTAAGAGTTTTTTGAAGTTATCTTGTCCGACTTGCCGTTCCAGTGTCTGTTCGGTCACATGACGTATTTTAGATTGTACCGTATTCTGGCAGGTTATTGCATTTCCTGAACAAATAGACCCAATGCAGCTTGTAAGTTGTCGAAAAATGCAGTATTTTCAAATTTCCGCACTTATATTCTGCTTATCCACAGCGACGTATCCAGACCAAAGCAAATGTTCCCCTCGACAATAATACTGGCAAGGCTGCTGTAAAGAAGACTGTCGCATGCCGAATCAAGGAGAAATCGTCAGAGAAAGGTAAGCCACCTGCTATATCCCCCCCTATCTATGCTTGTCAACGTATTCTTAGAAACCATGCCTTTCTGTCTTCGCCACTCTTTATACCTCCTTGAACTTCACGGCGAGCTTACCTCGTGGCTGGACGAATGACCGCCGTGATATTATTAAACAACTTCGTACAACAGTGAGTCCATATTCCTCGCATTGTTTTTAAATAAACCCTCGAAATTTGTTCAGAGACACGTAAAAATAACTATTTTTTTAAAATTGAAACTTGAGTCTAAGAGTCTAGAGAGAATAATAATGTAACAGAACTATAGTGGATATCCAACATATTACTTCCTGCATTATAATTTATATGAAGGACCAATTTCTTTACTCACAATAACTTGTACTTTCTCAAATCAGAAAATGTCTGCATCAAAATGGCAACCGGGGCAACCAAATGTACGACACGCTTGGAGAAGACTATTGAAAGCGTGCCAATGGAAATGGAAATTGACGAACACAATGACCCCAACGAGTTTACAGAATATTGTACCAATATACACAAATACCTAAAGGTAAGCCTAGCGATGTTATTGATACCTTGCTATATCATACTTGCCAGCGAGATAATCATAGAAAAGTGGCCGTTCTTTGCAGACCACAATTAGATTTTTAGAACATTAATTCTAACCCTAGCTGCAATAATTGTAGCGTTTACTGTGATTTTGCGAGGGTTTTCTGCTTTTTTGTGCTATTTGTCGTTCCGGTGTTTAACCCGAATCAAACCTACAATTCCTTTAACGTAAACGCAAATAGAAGAGATCGCGTTGGAAACGTGAGGGAGATGTCAACGTACTGTCCGTTTCAAAAATGCTGCATGCGTTGTAGTCCTGCTTGCCTACGGAGTAATCCGGGACTCCATTCTGACAATTGTCCCTCCTACCTCCGTCCTGCAAAGAGCCAGCCGTGAAACACGGGCTTACTAAAAATGCCGGTAACTAAGGAATAAAATCGCCCAGTGGTCAAATATTAGCAATAAATCGATTATTTAGTCTGTTTACCTCATCTTGACTGCAAAAATTCCATTGCTGGTTACCAAAACTCTTGAAATCAGAACTTTTCAAGTTCTACCCTAAATTGAACCACAGCTCTTACGTACGACGGCGCAAATGTCTCTGGGTAATTATTCATCTCACTCAAGGATATCAAATATATGGTGGTGTTAACGAGGGTTATTTGAATGTTGCAGTTCGAACTTGAAAAGATCCGATTTCGACGCTTTTTGTGATCTGAGCAGGGAATACCCTCAGAGGAATGGAAATGGCGTAGATATTCGATCGATTGCTAATATTTGATCATTGGTTAGGCAATTCTCTTGCAATTGGTGCGCATACATTTTGCTTTCGGTGTCGTAATACGCCGCGTCCATTGCTCTTTGCATGACGGTGTTTAGAGTCAAGTCAGTAATATAGACTCGTGCACCGTCTGTAAGCAGGACTACATGCGTTGCTACTTTTGTCGATTCTGACAGGATTGGGGTACCTCTCAACATTTATTGGGCCCAAGAGGCTCCGTAATATGAGTTAGGAAATGCCACATTTTTTGGCAGGTAAAGCGTAATTTAGCAGAAAATTCCACCCAACTTTGCGATTCACATCTAAATCGCTTTCGTCTATTTGCGTTAATGTTACAGGAATCGTAGCGTTTGATTCAAATTGAACATCGAAACGACAAAAAAAACCCACAAAAACGGCAGAAAAAGCAAACGCTACAATTATTATTGCAGTTATTCTAACCCTTATCACCATACTGAAATTGTATCTTCAAGTTCCGTGCAGTTAGCCGACTTTTACATTTTTGGCTATGTGCCATATATTTCATTAGTATTTATTTCAATGGTACGAACTGAAAAGTTCAAAGACAAACGTTGTCAAATATATTTAATATTGGCTCTATCGTACAATTCCTGAAGTATGCGAAAGTACTAGTGTTTATGTATATTTAACAACTGTTCACAAAATTGTTACGTTTTCTGTACGATACTGGGTGCAACCAATTGCCTCGATAAATGTTCTGGGACTGTTCCACTGTACAATATTTTACCCACAACTCTCTGATTTGTACTGTTGGACATCCATCACCTTGAAGTCGGACACAATCTCACCTGTGTACATAATTTTGTAAGAATATTTTTGCCATTTTCAAAACGTAAAATTTACACTGGTGAGTTTCTGAATATTTTTCGTTGGTTCTGGTATCAATGATTTATTGTAGGAGTAGCACTTTTAGAAATTTGTCAACAGATTGAAAGACGTGCAAAATATTTTCTACAAAACTAAGGAAAATATATACATATGTTATGACTTTGCCAAAGATAGATTTATTTGAATAGGTATGACAAAAGAAATTTACGTACTAAAACTCGTCATGCACACTGTCTGCCAAAGTTAGTGATACTTTTCACACATTGAAAGTGTTTTATTCACAGTACATGTTTCATTTAGTTGTTAGCACATTTTATGCAAATTTTAGAACATTATTTTTGATTCCCAAACGTACTTTTGTTACATATTAATTAAACGTAATTACTATGCTTAAAATGTTGACAAACATGGGTTATTGAAGAAGTTATAAAATAAGGAACTTCCAAGCATACCAGTCAGAGTGGTGGGCAAGATATTGTACAGTGTGTTCTGCCGCCTCGACTTTCAGATCTCTCAGAAAGCAATATTAATAACGAGCGATATCAATAATTCAATATAGGATTTTTAAAAAAAACTTAAATATTTTACAATACTGCGGGCGGTGGGGGGGGGGGAGTTGAGCCATTTTAGTTCTCATTGTGAAAAAAAAACTATTTCCCTTTCAATGAATCTTCTTTTACAAAAATACCAAATTGAGGAATGGATGGATTTTCGCTATAGTAAATGCGTGGCACTAAAATAAAGTGTCGGCAAAGAAATATTTTGACCTCACTACATTCTGGATTTATATTCATAGCACTAGATACTACTACACACTGGTTTGAAATTGCTTGTGCGGTCTGAAACGGTTTTCAATTTTGCCCACTTTAGTTGGGGGGAGGGGGGGGGAGTCTGAGGCCTAACTAATTAAAAGTACTGGATTTTGTTTCCTACATTGAACTATTGATCTCGCCCATATGATGGGAGAATTCTTCGGTATAACAAAACCTACTGTACAATTGGGAAAAAGCTGAAGAACTTTTAATTAGAATTTGTTCACAATTTACCAAAACTTGTACGATTTGACTGGATTTCTGTTAAATGCGAAATTTCGAAAATTGTGCTGATATAAATTGAAATGTAACTGGTTTTGAAGACTTTCATGGGTAAATACTACGACGTAGACGATCTCTACATCAGGACTAACGCATTACGGTACAAGTGATCACATGTACATAATCAAAATGGATGTGGTCACAAATTCATGGAAATTGGAAAGCAGTATTAAAAACAAAGCCTTCAAAGTACCTGTAAACACTCCCACTTAACTTAAGATTCATAACATTAGTGTACGATAATTACGCCGGGTCATATTTACTTTGTTTTCACTGTACTTACAACAGCTTTATATTTTTGCATGCACATTATTGAAATCGACAGTCGTGTAAAAATAGATTTTGGTACTCGATTGCTTTTACTGACAAACTATCTGAATTAATAGTCGTTGCTAAACTCAAATATGTGTTCATTTTGTTTTAGTTGCACGAATCTAAGTCTTGTCATGGTGGAGATTACTTGACCGCTAGCAACAATCCTTGTAGTAACGATAGCAGATCTGTCCTGCTCGACTGGTTGATTTCAGTCCAGGTAAATATAAATTATAGTAGCGATAAAACTATTTTTAATTTTGATCATGCATGAAACAGTGCAGGTTGGTATATTCCAATGGCATGGCTTCGTTATGACCCAACAACTTCAGTGTCTTCTGATCAGTTCCGTTGGTGTTGAACGGAACTCCGAAATCCACCCCCACCCATCCAACTGTTCAGCCGATTGTAATGAGCCAAAGCCCGGGATTATTTGAAGACATGGTTGCTTCACGTTTGTTGACTTCACTCCAACTATTGTATTGAATTAAACATGCACATATTACAAGGTTACTCCTGTACCGGAGCACACAGGAATATCTTAACATAGATATATGGTTCACCAGTTGCCACACCTAACGAGATGGGTCACTTTCAATCGCAATATGTCAATGCCTAGTTTACGCGATAGTCAACCGATAAGAGGCATGGTAAGGCATGGCCGAAATAATAATCAAATGTGGGTTCGCGACAGTTTCAAAATTAGTACTGTTATTTGGCAAGTCTCTTGTACATTTTATTTTTCAGTGTCATCTTCGCCTGAATGACGAAACTTTGCATCTGACCGTCTGCATGTTCGACAGCTTTATGAGCGTTTCACCAATCAGTCTTGAAAAACTGCAGTTACTCGGCATCACCTGTCTACTTATTGCAGCTAAAATTGAGGAGAGATACGCCCCAGAGGTAAGAGAATATTGAACTGTAACAAAGTTAACCACCTGCGTATCACCCCTCCCCGGATATGGTATTGAACCGAAAAGTAATTTCTGTCTGTGCAATAAACAACTTACTTGCTGGCTGACTTCTATCCGACCAGTGATGACCTAAACGACAAAATTAGAAGTAAAACGCGCATTTGTAGTTGCAGCTGATGGCCTCATCCTTTTTAGATTAGGAGACCACCCCTCGTCTGGCTTGGATATATATCACCAATATTTTACTTCCAAATGAGGGATACTTCGAAGTGACTCCGCCGCCACCACCACCACCACCACCACCACCACCACCACCACCACCACCACCACCACCACCCCTCACTATCAAAGTTTGTATAATGTGCTAATGAACAAGACAGTACATTCATTCCTTGATTTTGGGATTGTTTGACCATGCAAATCTTAAATCCACTGCATGATTTGACCAGTTTGTCCTTTCTTTCTTCAGATTGATATGCTGTGTTTCCTGACAGACTACACATATAGCAAAAAGGAAGTAATTCGAATGGAAATACTCGTCTTGAAGGCATTGAAGTTTGATCTGTTTTATCCTACCTGTGTTAATTTCTACGATCTGTATGTTGAGGCTGCGACAGAATTTGTCCAAAACTACACTGACAAGGTTAGCAGAAACATCCGTAGCCATGGTAATTTAGGACTTGGACGGACGAACGGACATTTTCTGTGCTTGTATACAAGGACACGGGGGGGGGGGGGGTATCAGACTTCGATTTGCCAGTATTAGCCTCCTTTTAACGTAAACTATGCGCCCTGGGAGCAAATCGTTTTTCTTTTTCTGACCGCCAAATACCGTCCACTGTATGGGGAAAATAAAGTTCTCAAATTCTGAGCCCCATCAAATTAGTTTAGCTTCAAAGAACGAGCTTTCATACAACAAAGTCTGAGGACCCAGGTGTGCATTCTACGCTTGGATTTGTTAAGGACAGTTTGTACAGGTAAAAAGATTGCAGTTCTGACCATGCATTATTTATAACGAATCGGATAAATATGTTGATGAGATTCATTTACCCGTGCCTGGCCGGTCTTGTTGCAAGTCAGATATTTTGACCTGGGGGGGGGGGGGGGTACTACTACTGTACATAAGCAAGATGATGCAAAGTTAATGTAGTACACGTAAAATGTACCTTATTGATCAGACTTTTAACCTAAATTATCATTCAAACATCTTGAAAAAGCATGCTGAAGTGCGAAACGGGTTGAAAATTGAAGCAGTTTTTGTGCCCGTTAACTTCCGATTATTACTAAAATGTATGTTTTGTATCATTTCCTCTTGGTGCAACGGGTGATTAGTTTACCAGCTTAAGCACTAAAAAATAAATTCTCCAATAATACAAATGGTTCTAAAACAAAGCATACAATATTTTTTAACTAGCTTTAAGTTCTCGAATTGACTTGTTAGTTTCGAAAATGTTGTACCAAACCTTGTTTAAAGTTGTACTCGAATGTTAATTTTCGTTCTAGATCCTCATCGAGAATGCTGCCAAGTATATAATGGACTTGAGTATTTGTTCACCATACGTCCTCAACTTCCCGCCATCTTTACGTGCGGCTGCAGCATTATCATTGGCTAGGAAAATTGTGATGAAAGATGAGAAGAGTGCAGTATGGACAACGTCTATGGTTCACGCCACAGGGTACACGGATAGCGAACTGTTAGTATGCATGCACATCTATGCAACTTTACTTACCAGGTCGTCATGTGCTAAACAACAGGTAAATACGAAATGTAATTGTTTACGTAATTTTTCGAATGAACAAGGCATGATCGTACCGGGAGTGAATTTCTCCCAAGACAATTTTAAAATGACGAACAAGCCTGTATGATGATAAACCTAACAATGGCCACCCTGTCATTGGTGAAACGCTTCGCCCACACATCCTTCCCACAATATCCTTACTATGCTATAGATTCATTTACCAATGTCTCCATTACATTTGTAATGAAATTACATGGCCACGATTCTGGTTTTCTAACGGTATGTTGGTCCTTTCCATTGGATATCATCTCCATACAGTTCTAGCTACATTCATAGGCACTTGGAGTACTTGTACACTTAATCTATTTATCATGAGTTTCAGCTTTAGGTTACATGCTCTCATCAAGACCATATCATTAAAACAGATTTTCTTTTATTTATTCTTCAGGCAGCAAAGGTGAAGTACAACAGTGTGTCGAGGTACCAAGCAATTAGTAGTCTCCCACTCGCAAATTCTCTCGTTGTCAAGCGACTTGTACAGTATCCAACAGCAACGAAAGTGTAGTCATTGGATAAATGTCTTTGAATGTTTCCTTCCAGATTACTCGAGAGGAACTTCCCAAATGTTTTAGCAACGACGCCACTTTCAAAAAAGGGGTAGCTTCTAATGATTGTGAAGTTTGACTACAATGTACATGTACAGAAATGGACTTGGACTTCTACACTTTAAATTTTTGTACTCCAAATATTTGAAAGTATATTTTTGTGCTATTTATGGTACTGTTTCATTTGCTTTGTACTTCCAACATTGAGGGCGCTCTATGCGTACAAAAGATTAAAGTATTCGGGTCCAGACTGAGTGCGCGCGCTGGACGATGTCGCACTTTCTCCGCTAGTGCGGAGCCTTTCTGAACATGTCAGCCGTTCTTTGACAGCGATTTCAATTTTCGATACTTGTAAATAGTTTTGAGTTTAAAAGACTAACATCTGCGTTATTTATACTCCAGCACTAACAATTTTGTTTAATTAACTTACTAACTGTTTTGCCGAATATGATGCAATAGTTTTTCGATTTTCCCTGTGGTTATAATTAACAATTTTCCCCATAACTAACAATATATTTATCAAATTTTGATGTCTATTTAAATAAAAAAACCCAAAAATACCTAATCTGTTGCCGCCATTTCTATTTTTATGTTTGTGTGTGCGCTTTAGCGTTTGGTCATGGAATGTGCATGTATGTGTTATCTCGTGCATGATGTACAATGCAAAATTTTTGGAAGGATTTTTATCGATTTAGCAGTTACATGTCCTCCCTGATCAGATTTTAATCAGAGTTTTTCTGTTAAAGTGAGATAAGACAATATTTTAAAATGAAAATCTGGAAAATTGTTGACCTATTAAAATTTCCATTCAATCCGATTGATGTTATAAAAATATGGAATAACACAAATTATGGAAGTGTCTAGAAGAAATGCAAGTTTCTTGAAGATCTCCAATACTTTTATTTCTACCATACGGTACTGATTGGGAGAGGCAAGCAAGGTATCAAAAATGGTGAAACTTTGATCTGGTACTATCCTAACATTTTTATTTCCTAAAAAAGGATAAAATATAAGTGGCATGAAATATAAAATATAAAAAAAAACGAAAAAAAAATAGCTATATGCCATTATATGCAGTCTCACCACAGATCGTCTCATCCACTATTTTTTGACATCACTAACAAAGAATACAACATAAATGACAGACATGTAAATGCAACATTTGAAAGAGTTGTGTATTACATTCGGTGCACACCAAATATTATTTCATCATGTTTGTGATATGAAATAAGTACAGCAATACAATTTGTTCCAGTTACAACAGTTGAAGTTTTAACGGATAATTTTTACTTTTTAAAGTTTTTCTCTACTTTTTGAAAGAAATGAAAAATATTCTAAAAAAATCAATATAGTACTCGGTAACCTAGCCATGACATGAAAGCTAGCCCCTACTTGATTTTTCAAAGCAATCTTGTTCATCTGGTTTTGTTTTACTAAAACTATGAACTAAAAGGTGTGGAAAACATTCAAAATTACATTCTATTGATAACAGATTTTTACAAAGTGAAGGGTGGTTGTCAGATTATTTGTTAAGGCACACATTTTTTTTCATTAATAAAATATTTCACTTTCATGAGTCTAGTTTTGATTTTGTTTTCATTTCATCTGCCTCTCCTTGTGCAATTTCCTCCCCTCCCCTCTTCTGTTTATTGGATTCCTGGTAACAAGCCCTTTCCCAGCTTCTCTGCACAATTGGCATGTGCTCAGCCTTCAGCCTTCCTTCCTGAATAACTTCAGCCACATGCGTCACGAAAGAAATGCTCTGTTCGTGAACAAGCATCGACACCGTCACAATTTCAGACTTGTTTATGCTTGTCAGAGAGGGCGCTGTTCGACAAAATATTAGAGGTGGGTGAAAAAAAATTATTTTGACCACGGAGCTGAAAATTTGGGACGGTTGGGTAATGAGAAACGAAAAAAAATAGGGTCGTCATAAGTTAAAGTTGGGAATGATATTTTAAACACTGAAGATTCAAATTTATATTTTATAAAAACACATTTAATATTTGTAAGCATATTTGTAAGTACACTGTAATATACACACACACACATGCACTAGCCACAAACACTCACATACATACATACATACATACATACATACATACATACATACATACATACATACACACATACATACACACATGTACATACATACATACATGTACATACATACATACATACATACATACATACATACATACATACATACATACACACACACACACACACACACACATACATACATACATACATACATACATACATACATACATACATACATACAAAGACCAGAACTGTAGTTGATAAAATTAGTTTTATTGTTGATAGTTTTACACAACATACTAAAGAGTATCCCCATACTAGAAGTTATTTAGAAATGTAGGCAAATGACAGTTCTCTCAAATGTGTTTGTCAAAATATCTTTTTTTACTTTCAGCAGTTTCCTATGGCACAGTGTTACATCTTGTTCTTTGTTATAGAATCATCTACAAATAAAAACTAGCAACCAAATTAATTCTTGCTGGATGAAAAAGTTGTCAGCTAATATGACAGAACCCTGTGACATGCCAGTGCAAGTGTGGTGCCCTCAGGGTATTTGAACGAGTACTTGCAGTGTTCTCTGCACCCATACTTTCAGTGTAGCAGAAAACATTGCAAGCAAGAGTGCAAATACCCCCCGGGTACCCACACTGGAACTCACGTGGCATGGGTTTCTATGTTATTACACACATGTATATGTTTATCTGAAAAGACAAATTTACATAAAAATCATACAGCAATCATGCAATTTCATGTGTAGAGAAACAATGACATTCTCATTTGCATGCAGTTATGCAATGATGTTTTCAGTATTGCACTGCAGTGAATATACCACTAGTATGCATACACCAGTGCAAGTAATCTCTGGTGCATATGCAATAACAGTTTGTACTGTATACCCCTACACATATACACATGAACTCATGTTGATAATGAAGATTTATTTTTGATAGTTAAATTTGCACAATATATCTACTAAATAAACAGTTTAGTTGAAAGAAATATGCAGACAATAAAGATTTTAGTACAAACTAAACAGTCTGTGTTAAAATCAAACTTATGAACTGTAAACTCAATGAAACGGCAGCGATATATTGTGACAGTTATGTTAATTATGCTAAAGATACAAGATTCCAAACGTCTGTAAGGACAAACATGAAATTACAGTAAAGTTATTGTTGTTGTTGCTGTTGTTGTTTCTTTGTTTGTTTACTTTACATCATCGGGGCAATCAGGTTGGTTGGATGGATGAGATGTTTTGAAAGCATCCAGCTGAGATAATGCATCATTAATTCTACTGATGGTGGGAAACTGTGACATGTCCACTTTAAATCTGAAAAAAAAACAAGTCAAACATCGGCAAATTACACAGTTATCAAACATTTTGTTATCACTGAATTAATGAGACATCTAAAAAGTAAATCCGTGAGAGAATTGGAAACTTCAACTATTGCTGGATCGGTATTTAATTTTATGTTGTACCAGCTCAACTCACCTGGACAAGATTTGAATTACATAAACTAGATGTATCACAGATGCTGATAAGTCAAAGAAAGACTGTGCCACTTTCAGATTGGATTATATCAACTCACCTAATTTGCATTATACATTTGAGGTACCAGACATTGGTCAGCCATGGTCACCTAATCACTATAAGGCACTATCTGATTGGATAATATCAACTCACCTAATTTGCATTATAGAGCTGTGATACCAGACAGAGGTCAGCCATGGTCACCTGATCAGAAGAAGCTATATTCCGATTGGATAATATCAACTCACCTATTTGCATTATAGATTTGTGGTACCAGACAGAGGTCAGCCATGGTCACCTGATCACCAACACAGTATTTTCCAGCAGTATTTACTAACATCTTTTCTAAGCCTTGGAACCCTCTGTCTATCCAATATCTACCCCACTCTGCTTTCTTTTCATCACCAACATATTTCAGGACTGCTAAATTCTGATGATAAGGAAGAGATTACTCAACATATATATATATATAACTTGTGAATTGTTAAATAACACAGTTACATATACATGAGCTGATAATTTGAGAATTCAAATGGCAAGATAAACGTAAAACACATGCAAACTATTTTTCAGGATTTGGCATCTGAAAGGAATGCACATCCGTCGTCATCCTCATGTACATAGTAATGGTAGAACGTCTAACATTGAATTTGGAAATGCGTCGATTCATTGACTTCAAATTCATATCTTAAATAATATGTACAAGGTGCTGATCTCAGTTTCATTTCAAGTGAGATGATAAACAAAGCATAGAATTGTTATAGGGTTTCTGAATACAATGTTTTGGCAGCACAGATTAATAAGACCAAGTGGTTTAACGTTACCTGGATGGGCTGTATTCCACTTGCTATTGTTTCAGAGATTTGACGAGTCTGTTGAGAACGGGAATGAAAATGAAACAGACTTACAGTCAGTACATTCTGCTGCACCCCGTCTATGTAATGCACTACCATTGGAAATGTGATAAAAATCTACAGTTAACGCCTTCAAAAAGAACTTAAAGACATATCTATTTTCTAGCGCATTCTGTACAGTGCCTCTAACCTTTACATCATAGTGGAAACTGGCACTTTATAAATTCACTGAGTGATTGATTGATATCTTGTCCCTCACATCATCTTACATTGCATGCATGCACACACTTGCACACACACACACACACACACACACACACACACGCGCGCGCGCGCGCACACACACACACACACACACACACACACACACACACATGTACGCATGCTGTCACAACTCTTAACTTCAAAATGATATTCTGTCAGTAATGAAATGACATGCCTTGACCGCCAAAGGAATAACTGTGGAATGTAAGCCTGGTTTCAAAGTAGGACTCTTTGAGGGTCTTTACAAAATGAACATTTTAAATCTAAATAATCCTTGATATCACATAAATCATCTGATAATGTGAACTCTAGACTGACATACCACTGCTCTCTCAGCCGGGTCTTTAGGTAACAGTGGTGGATCTGGTCTGGTTTCCTCCAAATATTCCAATATGGCAAGCTAATAGAAACAGAACAATCTTATATCAAATATATTGCTTTCTAGGATAAGAGAAAGTCACTGAAATTCTTTATTTCTTAGTGGAGATAAGGTCTGATGCACAAGATGGTGAGATAGATGTTTTGTCACAATAAATGTCATTATATTTAACGACTACTATGTATCTATTTACATGACACATTCAAAGTAATTTAAAAAATCAGACAGATGACAGCAATATACTGTGTTGTCATGGATACTATTTATTTTCACATGTCCTTGGTATTCTACAAGGTCATGATATTTTGCATTGCTTGCGATTGGTTGGAAAGGTCATCTAAATTTGCATATGAACAAAAAGGTCACAGAGTATCAACATTCGATTGGTCACACTATGACTATTTCCTTTATACTTTAAGCAAAACATAATCTATATAGTTATGCACATTTTAATTATTTATCAAAACTGTTTGACTTCAAACAAGTTTTCTCTTTAGATGAGCATAAATGTTGAAATTTTATATTGGCAACTTTGAAAGGAAAGTACGACAAGTGAAAGACACTGCCGTCCTTACGGTTACGATTACGAGTTTATAATAATACTGTCTCTCTTCATAAGGAAATCACCCTTGATTGCTATTCACTGAAAGGATACTATATAATGACTTATTGTAATGACATGTAGTAAAAACAGATATTACAGTAGTCTAACTGTAGTGATGTAGTACAGGTAACTTTTTTGGGACAAAAGAATTTGAAAATAGCATAACTTATAAACAAAGTCGAAATCTGGTAAAAATATCCTCTTTATTAAAATCCTTACATTTCAACTGAATACAGACAGTCTTTTTCAAAGAATAAAAATGAGAAGAGTAGGTACGATTGCTGTGCTATTATTTATTGACCTTAGTAAGAATACCGTCACCTCAATGATATGTGTGTCAATAATGTACGACGCTCCACAGACGCATATCACGAGATGAGTAGTTAGGGTCAACAGTTGACGTTATCATGTTAAGTGACATCTGACAAAGATAGCAGCATAGGTGAGCAAATCAATTTTGAAACTCATGGTTCCCAGACCAATGACTTAAAATATTTAGTAGTCCTGCAATCAGATCTGGTGGGCTTGGCAATTTGATTATTATGGTCTCACACTTTATTTTCAATTTTTGTGGTCTGACAGATAGAAACTGCAAAAATAAGTGATCTGGTAAAAAAAAAAATCAGTGCTTCAGTTCACATAGACAAACTGATGGATTTGCTCACAATATATTACATTTTAAATCAGAGAATGAAGAATTTTCTAAAAATCAAAATCAGTTTAAATATTTTGCATTGTAGCCCAAACCACTAGAATGTCTGCAGTGGATGGATACCACCACACAGCAACTAAGGTAGTCATCAAAATCCCCAAATGTTGATTCTACAATCCCTGATGTTGTATTTGATTTCAATACACATTTATATTATACTCACAGACTGGGTTAACTTATGTCCATCAATATCCAAGGTAGGCACCTGCTGCATAGGGTTTGCACCACTGTAGTTATCTGATAACTGCCATTTAAAACACACAAATTTGATGAATAAACTTGTACGCATATATTAAAGGTCTTGATAGCAGGCTCACACATCGTTCACTTTGCAAAGCATATATCTGATACTAAATTAATAAAACTTGAATCCCAAGTTCAAAAATGGCAACTGAATCTGATTCAGCATTTACCTTAAACTTGAAGGGAAGGAAGTGAAACCGCAACGTATTGATATGTTAATATGTATTTCATGCTAAGTAAAAGATATTGACAAACTGACTTACACAGGTTATAACACACAAGCAGTTCAAAGCTTTTTAGCATATAATTGAGCTTTTGATCTGTCTCAGTCCATGATCCTCATCAGAATGACAAATTCTACAGTTACAGCTGACCACTCCTGTGGACTCAATGCTAAAAAATACTTTGAACACCTTGTGTGTTATAACCTATGTTAGGTGTTACGATCTACTATTTGTGGTTGATACTAAGAAACTGTCCTACACATGGATTGATTTATCTGCCACATATTGACAGACAGACTGTACTATATTTGTGTGTACTATTCTAATTCTTTATATCAGCTGTTCAATGACAAGAATGGACACATGCTACTCTGAGTGTCTATATATTACACATGATCTTTCAATCCTTACCTGTTCACTCTTTAATAGATTGACACCTTTAGTTTCATATTCTATTCCTTTCAAGGCCAAGGCTACAATACAGGAAATATGGTCACATTAAATATATGGATTGAAAATGTTATACATCAAATGGTGAATTCAAAATCATACATGTATTGCAATTACTGATAATGACTTGAAAACAAAGTAAAACTTTGATAGATATGCGTTGTTTAAAAAAGTGCTGATAAAAAGACCCGTTGACAGTTTTAAGATTGAGCAAAATGTGCATGTGTGCAACCCATACAATACCATGTATTCTGTTCATGCAGGAGGGTGATTTGCAGGCACTTATACTCAGGAGTGCAGTTGTCACCTCCATGACCATATCCTGGACTTATGAGCTAAAAGCCATTAATGACAGAAACAGCTTTAGTCTTTGTTCCAATTGAAATCACAATTTAAAGACGTTAATATGTCATTTCCATAATTTCACAATGAAAAAAAACAGAGTAAGGGAAGCCTTGACGTAAAAACAAAGCTCCGTATTCTAAAGCAATACATCTCAAAAGTGGCAAATTCAAGTGATGTTTTAAAGCTTGTACTAAATTTTGTATATTGCATGGACCTTACCTGTTCTAACTCTCCAAGAACAGGAACTACGGAAGTAGGAATATAATACTGGCTGAAAAGAAAAAACAACAGAATAAAACATTGTATCAAAGTATGGTGTGAGTGGCAGCAGGAGAATAACTCAATGATTCAATAGTCATTACATTTCTTATTTTAATACCTTTGCCTTGTGGTAAAGTGGTTTCATTTTTTGAAGAGCATGTTAGTTATGTCACATATAGAAAATTACTTATACCACTGAGTTACAGACTTGTAGCTGTTACAGAAAGTTATGAGGTTTTACAAGTTTCCAAAACACACAGAAATCCTAAACATCGGAAAATCAGGTAAAAGGCACACTGGAGTCTTGAGGGGAGCAGGTGAGGAGGGGAATAAACATGGGGAGCTCCCATATAAAGGTGTACGGTAATTATGTACAATGTATTGTTTTTTTTTGTTTTTATTGTATTTAATGTGAGCGGGGTGGAATATTTTTAGATGATTCACTGCAAATAGCAAATCCCTCCTATTACTAGTAGTTAAAGGCTGACCCCCCCCCCCCCCCGCTCTCCCTGTAAGTGTGACTGGGTGATGCCTAGAGCTAGAGGATGCATGGGTCTAAATTACTGACATGACCCTCAACACCAAGAAGAAGAAAGGACGAAGAAGGAAGGTGCGACTTACTCCGTAAATGCAAGCAGGACTACCTTGAGGAGTACAATACTGTGAACAGAGTATACAACTACAAACCATACTGGTAGTCATACCCACAACAAACTTATAAAATGTCCATATCTGAGTTTGCTCTTGAACTTGTTGAAGATTATTATTACGTAAAAATACACAACATGCAGACGACGATCCCTGCACCTGTGTGATAGCCGGGTTTCTTCTCTTTGGGTGTCACGTCATGTGTTGCAAAGTTTAACTTAAAATACTCACCTTCGCCATGCTGGAATCAAATAAACCATACAACAAACTAGACTATGTCCAGAGAGTTTGCGTAGTGACACCAGTGTGACCTTTACAAGCACATTCGAAACAATATGATTTCGCCTTTTCGGTACCTGAAAGTGTACGCCCAGGAATCTAAAATATGTCTGAGAAGTATGTGAAGACACTTAAAAATCAAATCGTATGAATATGACGGAAACTGGCGTCTTCGATGAAAACGATAGGGATGAGTAATATTTAGAATTGAAATTGAGGGCGCACTAGCGGCCAGCTGACAGCTGACGGTACTGACTGACATTGGCGACCGAACGAGATGACATATGGGGACTTACAGCAGTACAAGTAACTCGTCGAGTCTTTGACGAAAGGAACCATGTCTGAAAAGGTGGTTGGCGAAATGAAACAAAATGGACCTGTAAGAACTAAGAAAAACAAACCAAAGGCCTTAAAAGATCGTTTTAAAGCAAAATCAAATCACGATGAGCCGAACAAGTCAACATCCATCTCAAGTTTCCCAACAAAAGAAAGTCAGCACCATACTAGTACTACTCCTAGTGGTACAAAATGGCTTGTTTGTGTATTTGTAACAACTCTAGCATTTGCATCACGATTTTATAAACTAGATGAACCAGACCATGTTTGGTAAGTATCATTTGTATGGTTATTTGAGTGTGAAGTGTTAATGAAATGATGATGATACAGATGACGGTGATGATGCTGCTGCTGCTGCTGCTGCTGCTGCTGTTGTTGTTGTTGTTGTTGTTGTTGTTGTTGTTGTTGTTGATGTTGTTGTTGTTGTTGTTGTTGTTGTTGTGAATGATGATGTTGTTGTTGATGGTAATGATTTATGATGGTGATGACGATGGCATTGATGACAACTATCGTGATTGTGTTAGTGGTGGTGGTGATGATGATGATGATGATGATGATGATGGTAGTGGTGATAATTGAGGTGATGACCATTACAACTAAGTTTTATAAAGGGAGTGAAATCAAACTATAATACTGTTAAACGGAAACTATCTTTTCAGTTTCTTCGAATACATGAAAGCTTAAATATGTTTTAACACTATGTATGTTCAGCATGAAAGCACTATGATTCATACACAAGTTCTCTTCTTCCACTTTTGATTGAGAAATAGGTATGTTTCAAACAAATCACCAGTCCTTCTTCAGTGTCTAACTGGATCTAACAGAATGATCCAAGGCTCAAAGGCAAATCCTCAACACCCTTATTAAAGAAGGCAACACCTGAATGCAAAGATTAGTGCCTGAGAAAGACAACATCTGATCAACTTCTACATGGAGATGTTCAAAAAAGAGGCCCTTGCTAACATCAACACTAATTTGACTCACTGTGGTGGTATCGATATGTGGATGAAACCAACACAGCCCCGTAAGGTAAATGAATTCCATGACTACATCAATGGCAGAGATTGCTGCATACAATTCACCATGATTCAAAGATCCCTATGTAATCGAGCAGAAGCAGTTTGCATGAACCAAGATGACAAAAAGAAAGCGATATATGCAATGCATAAATCAGGTTTTGAAACAGAATGGTTTCCCCACCTGGGCCAGGTCAAGCCAGAACACCACTAAACACAATAGAAACAACAGAAATGTCATCTAACATCAGGTTCACAGCAAAGGTTTCATTGTGTTACCTTATATCAAAGGCACCAGTGAAAAACTTAGAAACACACATTGCAGCAAAGGCATTCAAACATACTTCAAAAGCAGAAACACATTTAAGAGAAACAAGAAAGATGTCATCTGCCAAATATCTTGGTCTACACTATGGTGCAGTGCCTATAATATACAAGAGACCAGCGCAGGCCCCTAAAAGAGCCGAAGAAAGACCAATCAGCTATTCGCCAACACATTACAGAAAGTGACCCTCAACCTCCAGAACTAACTTCAAAATCAGTCAAGATCATCGACAGGGAACAAAACAGGAAAGACTATTTGAGGCCATGTACACCAAAGTCAACAATCCATCATTTAATGGCAGAAAATACGACATTCCACCAACCTGCAGTGACATCATAACAGAAGGTGGACAGTTAGATTTACATAACTTGACAACTACTTTCACTACCTGCACTTATGTATCTTTAAGCTAACCTTTTCACACCTCTGGTTATTCAACACTTCCAGCAAATTTGGATCATTCTGTGAGATCCAGTTAGACACTGAAGAAGGACAAGTGATTGGTTCAAAACATGTCTATTTCTCAATCAAAAAGTGGAAGAGGAGAACTTATGTATTAAATATGTTTAGCTATTGTTGGCCTTTGTCTTTTACTCTGAAAACAGTTCTGGAAATATTTACTCCAATGACTTTAAAATATCAAAGACACAGCACATATTTCCAGAGCTACTCTGAATATTAACATAATAACACCTATATGTTGAAGGCATCTATACCATAGTGCATGATTTCCTGTGAAGTTCAATGTTAATCATACTAGTCAATGTTAACGATTGAATTTTCTTATATACAACTTACAACTTGTATGTATCCTTATCAGCTGGGATGAAACACATTTTGGGAAAATGGGCAGTTATTACATCAACAGGACTTTCTTCTTTGATGTGCATCCACCACTTGGTAAGGTGAGTGTTTAGTTTTAGTCATATTCATGATTATGTGAAGAAAGTGAGCTCTTAGGAGTCATGAATATTCAGTGTGCATCTAATGAATATTCAGTGTGCATCTAATAAATAGTCATATTTGCTAAGACCCGTGAGCTAAGACCTGTAAGCTGAGACAATTATGTTCACAGAAAGAACGTACAATATAGGTGAAAGAGTTTCACTTTGGTGGGTTTTTTGGCAATCAAATAAACATTATGGTATGTGAAATCATGTAATAACTCTCCAGAACCCAAAGTCTATAAAAAATACTTTTATTTTCAGAGGTGATGTTCCCCTTTAAGCATTGGCTACTTATGTAGTTTTCACTACAGTCTTCAGAATATCATCATTCATTGAAAACAGTGATGTGATACAAGTATTTGTTGTTGTGTTTCCAGCTATATCACATATCCAGTATTTTGACCACAGAAAGAAGGAAATCTGGTCAAATTTACCGATGTATCATTTTCTATGTATTCAGCAATGGATATGGATGAGAATGAAGTTGTAGTCTGTAATATTTGAGGAACTCTAATTATTACAGTTATACAGCACTTTTAGGTATTTTTGAATCTTGCTCCTTGAAAGTTTGATAATAGCTATCTACCAATAGGGGAGGATCCAAATGGAATGTTCACCCTAGACTTTGGTTGGATATACAGTGTACAGTGAAATATTATTCCTATATCCCAAAGAAAAAAATCCCAAGTTTTGAATAAATTTTTTCAGTTGTATACTTTAGATATGGAAGCCACAGAAATAAAAATAAGTAGAAGCCATGGTTGATAGTAAATAAGTAATGTTTTTCTCTCGTAGATGCTGATTGGTTGGTCAGGTGTTCTGACTGGGTACAATGGTTCATTTCCATTTGATAAACCAGGTGACAAGTATGGAGATATCAACTATATAGGCATGAGAGCTGTAAGTATTCACTCTGAATATTTGTAACAAAAAACCAAAAATGTCAAGATGTGTTACCTTGACTTGCAACTTTTAGACTTGTTTGGGTCTAGATTTTGAAGGTTAAGAGTAATCAATTGTTAAAAACCAATCTAGTTAGTAATTTTAAATTGACAGGAATTGAAATTAAAGATGTACAATTCTGTAAGACTCTCATAAAAGGGGTACATTGTAAATGACCAGTATTTACTACTCATGGTATACAGTCTCTGGTTGTTAGCCAGAACAGTGATTCATCAATACAAAAGGACTTAGGTAGCAAATTTGATATTCATTGAATGTGTATTTGAAATGTATCAAAATTGTTTGAAATGTAACTTTATGTTGTAATGAAGGTGTTTAGGATTTGCAAGACTTACAAGAGGACACCATGACTTGACTTGTTTTCTCATATTCTCACAAACCAGAGCACTGACACAACATGGCAGTGCATGAAGAGACCTGTACGTGGTTTTATGAGAAAGTTCTTTTGAAGAATTCTGCAATCAGAAGTATCATTTCACTGTGCAAAAATCAGAAAACAACGGTCCTTTTCATGGTAACACTACTAATGTAGACTTTCTTGAAATGGCCATGGTTTACTTCTAGTTTTATACCCATGTTATGTCGGCGTATTGTTTTTTTGTTTTGTAAGTGGAAAACTATGCCACATGCAAGTATCTACTTTTCCCATCCAGTTGAATTGAATCACAAATCAAACTTGAAAAATAATTTCTTGTTTACTGTCCGACAACTTTCAACTTATGTCAATTCTGCCGTATGTTGGTGAAAAGTCGTGGTTGTTTGTAATTTCTTTGCTCCAGTATTCCTGACATCATATGTTTTTTTTTACAGTGTTTCTGATCATTAAAATTGATTGTTTGGTAATTGTTTGTTCCACAGTTCTGTGCAACTCTTGGATCTTTGTTGGTACCATTATCCTACCTCACAGTTATGGAATTTTATAAATCCATCCCAGCAGCGGTACTTGCAAGTTTTTTAATCATTTTTGGTAAGGATAAATTCTGAAAATTCTGACCCACAGGTTGTATGTCTTGATTGTGTTGCTTGACTTAAACTAGTAAACTAGTCAATTTTTCCAATAAAATTACAAAAATCATGGACCACTTACTGATAGTTTCTAAAGAAAAATGTGAGTTTTGGTCAAAAATCTTGGAAAATTCTCAGTAAACAAATGTGATAGTTGGTAGTCATGTTCCTAGGGATGTCTAGATGATAAATTGAATAATGCAAGATGATAATCAATGTGTGATTTAGATTGCAATTTAGGCCATTGTTGAAAATGAATGACTGTAAAGTATGTCCAGTTATGCAACAATACCACTAGCACTACTTTTTATAATTTCTACGATAAATACCAAATACTTTGTTGTCCATGGCTATTTTCAAGACAAAATATGTTTTGCATCTTTTCTGCCATTTACCAATACTTAGAAATATAATGATACAAATTTGTCGTACCTTTAACTGAATTATTGTGATTTTCTTCTTTTCTTCAGATACTGGATGTTTAACTATATCTCAGTATATTTTATTGGATCCTATTCTAATGTTTTTTATCATGTGCTCTACCTACTGTTTGATCAAATTTGATCATTTTAAAAATCATCCATTTACAATCCCATGGTGGTGTTGGCTGACATTCACTGGAATCTCCCTTGCCTGTGCATTTAGGTAAGAAATCTTTCTATTAGCCAACAGAGAGGGAAGTCTTCACAAAACTTCGAGCTTCCACCAAAATCAAAACCGATCATTGGCAAAACGTTATTGCTGAGGTTTTGTTTTACCTACTAGATAACAACAGCACTTTTACTGCTGAATACAACAGGGTTGCAATTGAATGGAGAGATGTATTAAAGTGGTTATATGGATAAGAAATTGGTATTTAATTTTGGATTTTGAATTCATAAAACAACTCTACTATGTTTTTATACTTTTGGAAAAACAATGTGAAACAACTTATACTAAATCCTTGTTTGTAACTCAATAAATTGCAAAAGATTAAAATATGTTAAAAATATTTTGTTATTGTATGTATAATAACAATCTTTTTACAGTTTTTAGCGCTGTCATTTATTGAGTGACAAACACAGACTTGGATGATGCTATTTCACATTGGAAAACATAGTAGAGTTGTCTTAAGAATTAAAAAAATCCAAAATAAATACCAACTTGTCATCCATGTTGACCACTTTAACATTGATTTTTAGCTAGAATACACACAAGTTTTACCTTCAGCAATGAAAATGTAACCATTGCATCAAATATATTGCACCTCTTTTGTAAAGATACACATACCATAGATCTGGTATATGTTCTCATCAAACTTGCTTAAAATCTTTACCACTGTTCTCACTTTTGATATTTACAGTGTCAAATGGGTTGGTTTATTTGTGATTTTATGGGCTGGTTTCAAGACAGTCTCTAATCTGTGGAATCTGCTTGGAGATCTGTCATTGACAAAGACACAACTCTTCCAACATTTCTCAGCCAGAGTGTTATGTCTTATAGTGATTCCAAGCATAGTGTACATGACATGGTTTTTAGTCCATTTCAAAGTTCTTGCCTACAGGTTAGTGAATATGACAGAACCCCATGATGCGCGAGTACAAGTGTGGCGTACTCAGGGTATTTGTACAAATGCTTGCATTTTTTTTCTGTGGCAGTACTTCCATGAGCATAGCAAGTGAAAGTGCAGCAGAAAACACTACAACCACACATGTCAATACCCCAGAGTACTCACACTGGAACTCACATAGCATGGGGTTCTGTTATTATTACATATATTTATCAAAAACAACAAATTTCCATAAAAATGACACTATACACTATAAACTATACGATCACACACTTTTGTATGTAGAATGAAGGCTCGCATCCTCATTTGCATATCATTTGCATGCAGGTATGCAATAATGTTTTCGGTATTGCAAAGCAGTGCAAGTACCACTAGTATGAGCACACACTGGTGCAAGTAATCTCTGGTACATATATGTAACAATATATATAATGTGTCCATTGTAAATTGTTATTTTTCATGGAAATGAACGTCATGGACAACAGATGTTTTCAGAGTATGTAAAGACCCTTAGTACTCTATTCTTATGAGTAATTTTAAAACTCCAACAACAATAGTGAATGGCTATTTTACCTGAACTTAGCTGATTAAGAATCTGTACACAACACAGATTATAAGCTAACGATGAATGTGGACTGAATGATATTTAGATATTACCGGTACTCCCCAATATTTCAGCCACTATGAGTCACTTGTCGAGTAGTGACAAACCCCTAGGTCGTGAGTATTTTCCAGCTGAATGAAGAAAATATATTGGAGATAATATGACTATACCTCCTCAAACATAATGCATAATTTATGAAAAATTGGGAAAAATAATGGTGATTTGGAACGTTTTGACATATTTTGAGCACTGTAAAACAGTGATGTACACATGGGTTGTCATGACGTAGAACAAACCAGGGCATATAATACATATTTTCTGTTCAAAGACAATAACTTGTTGCTTGTGCATGGTATTGCTAAATTTACCATGGAAATTGTCTTTGCAAGCCATCGTTTAGTCTGAAATAAAATAGCTTGGTGGTGTTGCACATGTTTCTCGTATCTCAGGTAAGCAGAATGTGTTGAGCACAGTCAGATAATTATAGAGTCTATTCATCACTGTGAATCTCTGATAAGGCTCATTTTTTGTGTCTGACAAGATAACACTATGTTTGTTTCTAGTGGACCTGGTGATGGGTTTTTCAGTTCAGCATTTCAGTCCAAGTTAGTTGGTAATAGTTTATATCAAGCTTCCATGCCTGAAGGTGAGTAAAACCAAATCTTACATAGTAATGTTATTTACCTTTCAGTACAAGCGTATGAAAGTGTTAAGATAACATTGTATGATAAGAAATACATCACAGTAGCTGTTAACTTTCAGAGCAAGTCAGATTTACATAATCCACACCAGCTTTTGACAAAGATGGCAGTTGAACATGAGTACTATGAACATACAGGAGATTTCGTCTCAGCTTGCAAATGCTATCAAACAGTGTATAAGATCAGTGAGACTGATCACAATGTTTCATGTTGAGATAGACACAGTAAAGATAATACACAAACATCCCTTACACAGTGTCTGCTCTGTAGACACAATAAAGATAACACACAAACATCCCTTACACAGTGTCTGTGCTGTAGACACAACAAAGATAACACACAAACATCCCTTACACAGTGTCTGCTCTGTAGACACAACAAAGATAACACACAAACATCCCTTACACAGTGTCTGCTCTGTAGACACAACAAAGATAACACACAAACATCACTTACACAGTGTCTGCTCTGTAGACACAACAAAGATAACACACAAACATCCCTTACACAGTGTCTGCTCTGTAGACACAACAAAGATAACACACAAACATCCCTTACACAGTGTCTGCTCTGTAGACACAACAAAGATAACACACAAACATCCCTTACACAGTGTCTGCTCTGTATTTTATTACTTATACGACGGCTAGACTGACTTGGCCAATCAGAGGCCTTGATTTCGGTTGGTTATATGGAGCCATGACCCTCTCTTTCTTAGAGGTGTGACCTTTATATCCGTTTGAGCCAACCACGTCATAGTATAAGTAAGATAGACAACTCGTTCGGTAGGGTTATGTGTCAAAAACTCGGCGACTATGCCCCCTCGTTTATTGGCGCATAACCCTCCCGAACTCGTTGACTATCTATACATATGTATTTTGTTTTTGTTATTATTGTAAGGGATGTGTGTGCATGTGTTATCTTTATTGTGTCTATAGCAACATAAAACCTTGTGATCAGTCTCACCGATCTTGATACGTTCATCATTTGCCTCTTGTATTTAGTTTGGTGATCAAAATATTTTGTAGATAGACAATTTTCCACACTTTTGCTCCACTATATTTTGGAAGATAACAAATTTTGACTACAGTAGATATTGATAACCAGGTTATTTTGATTCACATCTATGTGTATAAATCTGTCTTATAGTTTGTATTTACTCAGACTGTACTAGTTAAAGTGGTTCTGTTGTCATACAGACTTATTTTTGTACAGATATTGTTTCAGCTATTCAAATAAGAGCCAAAATACATACATTCTCAATATGTAAAGCTCTGTTTTGTGGATAGTAACCATGACAACCAAGTGTTAACCAGTAAGAGTAAGAGTAAACTTTCCCTTTACTTCTGATTCAGTCATTAATTTTTGTCTTTCCTCCCTCCTCCTTGTCAGATCTAACCTATGGTTCTGTAATTACACTCAAAAACCAACGACCAGCTGGAGGACTGCTTCATTCTCATTGGCATCTTTACCCAGAAGGCTCTGGGGCCATACAACAACAGGTGATGAACAGACATTTCTGTAGAGATCATGTGACACAAGCAAACAAGATCATTGGTTGTAAACAAAAATCATATAGTTTAAATATTGATGACAGATGCATGGAATTAGGAAATGGAAAAGTTAGTCAAGGGAAAGAAAAATCACTGGTCTGGGTTCAATTCAAAATATCTAGCAGACTATTTATTTGACTTGTATATCTTAGGTTAACAAAATTTACGTAACAATTTTGATATTGAAAAAAAGAAGAAGTTTTTTTGCTTCAGCTTCACTTGCTTTCCAAATAACAGTTATACAAAGAGAGATTTATCTAACAGTTACACAGAGAAGTACCTCTGAAATATATTTTGATTCCTTTAGAAAACATTGACTATTTTTCAATTTTGTGATCTCTAATAGTGTGTGTCACATGAGTGATGTACTGTTTGATTTGTTTCTATCTTAGGTGACTGCCTATACACATAAAGATGACAATAATAAATGGATTATCAAAAAAGCTGACTCCAATCAGGAGGATGTGAAGAAACCCTTAGACTTTGTTCAAAATGGAGATTTGATAAGGCTTGAACATGTTGCGTATGTATTGAGTTTTTACTTTATAAGTATACTGTAGAAGATGATTGCACAATATCACACAAGCTCAACAAGCGAACTCGTTCCTTTAGGGAGGGAGGGAGGGAGGGAGTCTGGCATCAATGTGATTGCTGAACTTCATTTCCGCACTTCTAACCAAGTTCCGAAAACTTTCATGCCTTCAATGATGACAGCTTGTGTATTTACTAGTGATATGTTGATAAGTTGATAAAAATTAATTCTAATGTGAGATATGATGATGCTGGGTTTCTGGTAGTATTTTGATGTATCTACCACCATCTTAGTAAACAGGTTCATAAGGTTGGAACTTCATGTTTACCATGATAATGTTTTGGCATTGCTTCAATCATAGTAGTGTAACCACTACAATTTTCATCAATTGGTTTACACCATATATAAACATGTGATGTCACACTTGTGAATGTTTGTTTAGGGGTAGGTGGTTTTGTCCTAAATGAGTGATGTTCATTTATTGAGCATGTGTGATCGTCCTTATAAGGCAATCAGTGATGTAGTATGGCTGTTTCATATGTTGGTGTACCCCAGACCTTTTACTTGGTTCATTTTGACTCTCAGTACTCCTGTAGACATTCAAATTCCATATTTTACTTTACTGAAGTAGTAGCCTGTAAATGAGTGAAAGTTTTACTGGATTTCAAATCTACCCACTGTGCTAGATGACATCAGTAGTTTTTACTGGGTTTTAAATCTAACCACTATGCTCGATGACATCATTAGTGTCCTCATGTGATATGAATATTCATGAGTCAGCATTGGGAGCTTGATCAGCCAATCACAAATGACGATTTCTTGATGGACTTAAAACATAATCTAAGTGAACTGAGCCATTGTGACTCGAAATTGTAATCTAATTTTAGGTTTAAATAAAGAACTATTGAGCAAATGTCTAAGTGAGAAAACATAGCCAAACAAGGAAGTGAAGGATCATAGCTAGTGTTGATGCAGTTTTGTGCAGATTCTCAGTAATTTTGAGTACATTTTATACATCCAAAAGTCCACAGCACAGCAACCTGACTCAGTGGCGTGTATAAAGTTAGCACTGTAAAATAAAGAAATAGGTTGTGTGTCAGCAAACAACTTTTTAGTGATTTTGAACCGTTATACCTAAATCTTGTTGACACTCAGTTTCAATGTGAATTCAATTACAAAGTTATATGCATGTATCTGTATGGGTAAAAATCATTTTCCACAATTCCACACATCTTTTCAGCTGTAAATTTCTGATCGTGTATAATTTTTTACAGAACAAGAAGAAATCTTCATAGTCACTTAGAACCAGCCCCATTGACACCCAGACACTATCAAGTCACTGGTTATGGAGAGGTACTCACAAATTGCACACCAGCATTAATTTACTATATTTACAACACACTTAAGTACAAGCAAATACACCCAGTGTTATCAGTCCACGAAGTCAGCAGTTTAAAGGAAAAGTCCTGTCAGGCTTATTTCCGACTTTTGTACACTTGTATTGATTACTGCTATCAACATAGAGGAAAGAGTCCAGTCACACTTATTTCTACCTTTCTTATGCTTGTATTGATTACTGCTATCAACGTACATAAAATTTTGGGTGATAAAATAGTACCTTGGTAACTCATTCAATTTGAAATCTTGTATTGAAGCCCTACTGCACTTGCATGTGTTCTGCCATTTTTGGGATTTCCTGCAATGGTTTCTGGGAAATCCTTTCAGGAAATGACATCATTTACCACAGTCTCTGTCAAGAGAAAGGGATTGTGGGAATAAATATGAATATTCTCCTTTTTGGTTGCAGGAAGGAATTGGTGATGTTAATGATGTGTGGAAAATCCAAATTGTTGATGGTCCTGATAAAAACAGAATTAAAACCGTTCGAAGCAAGATTAAGTTTATCCATTATTTGCTTGGATGTGCACTTCACTCACATTCCAAGACTTTACCGAAATGGTGAGTACATATCTTGTATTTTGAAACTCAAAAACAAGAGACAAAACAATTGTAGTATAGCCCTGATGATGCTGACGAGATATTGGTGAAAATTTAGGATTCACTTCCAAGAGATTTTTTTGACTCTGTGAGTAGAAATGTTCATGAGTAACTGTGAACCCGGAGTCTATGAAATCACAAGTGACAAGACAAGTTAGACCACAATGGGTTTAAATTCACTTCTTACATGGTCAAGACATCTACCAATCCCATGTTGATTCCTAGGAGCTCATAAAATTATATTTTGTTTTCAGGGGATGGGAGCAGCTAGAGGTGACGTGTAACCCACATATTAGAGACAAGAAGAATCTCTGGAACATAGAAGATCACACCAATGAATTACGTAAGCATAACGTGAAACATTAACACCATCAAGAAAGTTGTTTGCCCTGTCATAAAGCACATAACTTCATTCAGTCAGACATTTCCCCATGCTTTAGACATCACAATGATAGAACTATCAAGAAACACCCTTGGGTTTCAGTCACACATTCATCACAAATTCAACTTGACTGATGGTATTTTTGTCTCTGATGTATTCATTCTCATCACTACTGTATATCACTGCACCATATAAATTTCAGGTACAGATATGTATGTCAACACAGTCATGTGTTGAGGCAATAAATGTAGTAAATTTTTTTTTTATAATTTCTTTGTCTTGTCGGTAGTACCAAATAGCAGTTTTGAAGTATTTGCACCATCATTTGTGGAAAGTTTAATGGAATCACATGCTGTAATGGCACAAAGTAACAGTGGCTTGAAACCTAAAGAAGGGGAGGTTACATCCAGACCTTGGCAGTGGCCAATCAACTACAGGGTAAGTGGTCATGTGATTAATCCATTGTCATGGACAGTATGGTGTAAGAATCTGATGACTACCTATTTTTGTAATTCTTAATCTCTGTTTGCCTTTAAAATGTTATTGCTGAAATATTTGTTAATGTCCAAAGTTCCATCTATGTATCTTACAAGAAGCATTTCTAAACAGTGGTGTGTGTGTGTGTGTGTGTGTGTGTGTGTGTGTGTGTGTGTGTGTGTGTGTGTGTGTGTGTGTGTGTGTGTGTGTGTGTGTGTGTGTGTGTGTGTGTGTGTGTGTGTGTGTGTGTGTGTTTTATCAAATGTCAATCCATTACCCCCCGAAACCACCACCGCTGTAAAGCCACAAAATGTTGTGAAGCCACGCACTCGGGCTTCACACTTTTGGCCCTCCTATTACGCTTAAAAAGGCATAAAAAGTGCCTAGAAATGTTCTCAGCGATGGTCCTACTTTTTTGTCAAAAATATAATATGTGCGAAAATCGGCGTGAGTGTTCGCAAAAGTCACCAGGAAAGCACACACACATGTTCTAGGCACATAGCGCCACCAAGAGTTGAAATCGTTCATGTGCGCATGCGCGTATCTCTGTAACTAGTGTAAGTTTGCTGTTCACTTGTGAGTACTTCCAGGGAGCATTCACGACCTCATGACAAGTCCTGTCATTGGAGTTTCCTTTTTCTGAAGGTTAGTAATCCACCACTCATATTTTGGTAATTTAATGACTACCATTTAAGACCATTATTTCAGAGTTTCAAACAGCAAACTCAAATTGAATATGGTCGCTCATATGTGTGGCCCTCTGTGCTGTAGATGTTGTTGAATTCATCTATTTTTGTCAACATTTTCAGCATTTATTGTTGCCAAGCCTTTCATCAAAGGATAGAGACATTCATCTGCATGTATGTGTTTTTTTATTTAAAAGTAGTCGCTCATGTTCCAGACAGAGGCGATCTTCTAGGGCTGTACAACTTTAGTTGATGGCGACATGCCTAAATCTGGGTAGTCTGAAAAGGGAAAGCACAGAAGCCAAGAGTACTGAAAAACGAAAAGTCACAAATGAATGAAAATATAGACCATGTTTATGCTTACCATACAAAATTTACAGTGTACACCTCATGTAGTGGGGGAGGGGTCCTAGGGGTCTCCCCTTATAAATCCTGGAGGTTTTGTACTGTGAAAAGTCAATTTTGAGACTATTCAGACCCTTTCAGACAATAATTTCCAAGCTTTACAAGACAGCACCAACATGTAAAAAGCAACTACACAGGGTTGAAATACTTATACTTTGATAGCATCTTGACAGTAAGTGGGGAAGAGCTTGAGACTGGGATATGTCCACCTTATGTGGGGGGGGGGGGGGGTCCAAGGGGTCTCCCTCTAGAAGCCCTGGGGGATTGTTATTCTTAAAGCCAATTTTAGGCTATTCAAACCCTTTCAATCAATAACTCAATCCATGCTTTACAAGACAGCACAATCAAGTATAAGAAACTATTATTTATAACTTACATAGGGTTGAAATATGTTCTTAAACAGTTAAATGACATCATTATATACATGTAGTAAAGGTCAGCACATCTACTGGTACTATCATTGGTAGGGGAGATTTGGAGTTTAAGACAATTTTAGACTACCTTGGCAAACATTTCACATCTTTAAAAGACAATATCATCTCAAATTAGAATTGGGTGAAAATATTTAAGAAAAGTTTGATACCATTATGACAGTAAAAAGGTTGTTGGTTGAATGCATGAGTGACCTCTGGGGGTGAGGGAGTCCTTGGGGGTTTCCCCCTGGGAGATCTGCAGTTTTTTGCTTCTATTAAGGCAATGCTTAGGTTATTCATATCCTTTGAGGTAATATTTCCAAGCTTCGAATAGCTAACGTAAATGTAAGTTTTAAATGGGTTTCCCATGTCACATAAAAATGGCCCTGTAACATTGGTATAGTGGCATTAATATTGCATGTATAGTAAAGTCACCGGTATGTTAGAGAACTTTAGGTGGTCATACCTAGTGTATTTATAGAAACTGGAAATTGATGAGATGTGGTGATTTGTAGTGTCCAAAATAGAAAGTGTATTAATTCTGACAAGTTCATAGTGACGAGTAGGGAACATTTTAGATTAACTTCTTTTATAAACTATCTATGAAGATTATAATTACCATGATTACGAAACCTTCAAGTTCACTTTTGCCCCAAAGTGCAATATAAGTGAAGCACTGATTGTGAAACAGTCAATCATTTACATGACATGTTCTGTAACTAGTGTGGTAGCTAGGTAATACATGTATATGTATATTTATAGTTATGCTTGAACTAATAAGTAATATTAAAAAATTCATGTAAGAAACAGGGACAAGAACAAATATTTACATGTACCACATTTCAGACAAGGCTATATGCCATTGTAGAAAAAGGATTTTTTTCTTCCATCACAATCCAAAACACAATGACCCCTCCCCCCATTCCATAATTTTAAAAACAGAATACCCCCCCCCCCCACTGACAATTTCAAAAACAGGGTGACCCCCTCCCAATCCACCCACCCCACCCCCCAGGGCAAAGAAACATACCGGTCCCAAATGCCAGATCAAATGCTAGACATCTGAGCATAAAACTGACAATGCATGAGAAGGGAATGAGATGACTTGCATTGCAGCATATGGAATACTGGAACACCCTCAGATTTCTTACTGGACTTCAGCTTGATGTCATACAATTAAATTATCTCTGTCAGTGATTATACCCAAATGATGCTTGCAGTTTGTGTAAATATAGCAATTCCTTGATTTGTAAAGAAACGGCTCATTGCTGAATACTTTTTGCATTCCTTTTGCTGTATAAAGCATATTATTGTATGAATCATGGCACAATAAATAGTATATATGGATGAGAAAACATTAAATGTGTAACCAAAAATATTTGTATCATTTAGACACTGATTATGAGTGGTTACAACATGACTGTAACAAATAATATATATATGGACCTACATATGCTAACAAGTTGTTAGTGTCAAACTTTCTTTCAAGCAGTTGTGGGCTGACATAGTGTTTGGATGCAACATGGGTCTGAACACACTAGAGTTCTGTTTAATGTATATTGCTGAAAATTGTCCTTTTTTCTTTGCACATGTAGTTGGGACAAAGTCTAAAGTTGTTCGACGAAAATTGCCATGGACAAAGGCTGAAGAAGAAGCCATTGACAGGCATTTCATGTCTCACATTCAAAAGAGGAAAGCTGTAATAAAGACTGAAGCTGAAGAATGCCAATTGAAGGAGAAAGTGTTGTGCAACCGGGACTGGAAATAAATAAAATGGCATGTTCAAACCAGAGCAATATCATATGAAAAAAGGGGGAAAAAAGGAATCAAACAGGTGTGGTATACTACTGACATTTTGAAAACATTGGCATTGCCATGGAAATTTACCACACAATGTAATTTTCATATGAGCATTTTCTAATCAAAATTAGTCAATTTTCATTGTAATTAAAATGACTGACCATCAAGCCTTTGTGTTGTGTTACACTAACAATAAATGCAATCGGAACTGGCTTTGATTCTAGGCTACATATTTTGTGATTACCCACTGATTTCAAAATCTCAACCTTTCGCTGACAAAACAAAACTTAAGTGTGCTGTAAGGTGTTTGATTTTTGGCACCTGTTTTCTGACATTTTTGAAAGACAGCTCATATGAACTAGAGTAACTAAGATACTTCATCAAAACATTTTATTCAAAGGTGAAGGCTTTTTGACATTGAGTTTTCCAAGTTCCTGTTTTCCTCTTTATATGCAAGTTTGACTTCACAGAGTATGTAGGAATTTGTTTATCTGGGAAATGACTTTTTTTACCCAATATTAAAAAACATGGGTTCTCAGTATGGTATATTTGTAACTTTGTTGGCTTTGATGTTTATAAAAAAGAGTTTGTGTACTCTCCCCAGTCGCACATTTAACCATGTTGCAATGTTACTTTGTAAATGATCCTACTTTTTCAAGGTCTTTTTTTTTTCTTTTTCATAATTGTGAAGTCAAAATCAAAGGTCTGTCATGTTGCCATATTACTAAAAGTGTGTAGATGGCCTTATTTGTCACTGACATTATCACACTCCAGGGCCTTCCATTGTACCATGGTACCAAGGGTGTGTAAATGGCCCTGTGCTTTTCTGTTGAAAATACACACACCAAGGTGTGTGTATAGCTTGTATTGTGTACATGATTTGACTTATTTGTGTCTTCTATTTAAAATTACAGCAGAAATTGAATCTCATCTGTGGCCTGAGCTTTGAGGACTTTGTGGTGACCATAGTATAAGGAACTTTAATGGGTTCTAGGCTACATATTAACTTGTTTGGTAACCTATCACAGTCTTATTTCAAAGGCAAAATACTTTAAACTCACTTTCCTAAATATAACAACAGTGGAATAATTTTGATTCATGTTCCTCTTCCTGGAAAAATGCTTTGGTGCAGGTAGTAGCTAGTTGCTAACTGGATAAATCTCTGTTATACAGGAAAGAGTTTAACCTATGCAATCAGAATCTGTTATTAAGTTTTTTAAAAGTGAATTTGTTAGTCAGATAAGGCACAGCAATTTTTGACAGTTGGGGGGGGGGAGAGTTATTTATACAAATGCATCATGTAACCTACTTTAGACTCCATGTGAGTTCTGCCAACTATGGTCACTACACTCTCACCTGGGCTCAATGCATGGTCATACATAAATTCAGCTGTGACATGGGCTAGTGTATCGATCGACCATTGAGTTTTCCAAGTTCCTGTTTTCCTCTTTATATGCAAGTTTGACTTCACAGAGTATGTAGGAATTTGTTTATCTGGGAAATGACTTTTTTTACCCAATATTAAAAAAACATGGGTTCTCAGTATGGTATATTTGTAACTTTGTTGGCTTTGATGTTTATAAAAAAGAGTTTGTGTACTCTCCCCAGTCGCACATTTAACCATGTTGCAATGTTACTTTGTAAATGATCCTACTTTTTCAAGGTCTTTTTTTTTTCTTTTTCATAATTGTGAAGTCAAAATCAAAGGTCTGTCATGTTGCCATATTACTAAAAGTGTGTAGATGGCCTTATTTGTCACTGACATTATCACACTCCAGGGCCTTCCATTGTACCATGGTACCAAGGGTGTGTAAATGGCCCTGTGCTTTTCTGTTGAAAATACACACACCAAGGTGTGTGTATAGCTTGTATTGTGTACATGATTTGACTTATTTGTGTCTTCTATTTAAAATTACAGCAGAAATTGAATCTCATCTGTGGCCTGAGCTTTGAGGACTTTGTGGTGACCATAGTATAAGGAACTTTAATGGGTTCTAGGCTACATATTAACTTGTTTGGTAACCTATCACAGTCTTATTTCAAAGGCAAAATACTTTAAACTCACTTTCCTAAATATAACAACAGTGGAATAATTTTGATTCATGTTCCTCTTCCTGGAAAAATGCTTTGGTGCAGGTAGTAGCTAGTTGCTAACTGGATAAATCTCTGTTATACAGGAAAGAGTTTAACCTATGCAATCAGAATCTGTTATTAAGTTTTTTAAAAGTGAATTTGTTAGTCAGATAAGGCACAGCAATTTTTGACAGTTGGGGGGGGGGGAGAGTTATTTATACAAATGCATCATGTAACCTACTTTAGACTCCATGTGAGTTCTGCCAACTATGGTCACTACACTCTCACCTGGGCTCAATGTATGGTCATACATAAATTCAACTGTGACATGGGCTAGTGTATCGATCGACCATATTCTAAAAATAATGCATGGCACTACCCCGTCCTTGGAAATGTACCATATAATTCATTTTCTCCATTGCCCAAACAAAAATACTCAGTACCTGAACAATAATTGTAATCTCTGACTAACTATGAAGCCTTGGAGTAAGTGAAGTGATAATATAAGTGGACCTGGCATTCTGGGCACCTACTCACTTGTTTGTTCATCTATCACACCAATTTATTTGAAAAGTCCACCTTCACTGAGTATCGTGGTGGAACTGTATTTCTTATCGTTCATTTGAAGTCAGCTTTTCAAATATTTGAAAAATAAAAAAAAATGAACAGGGATTGGGGATACTTTATGTAAACACCATGTTCAAAGTTTAAGTTTAAACTTTTCTTACTTCATTTTTTTCACTTTATGCACACGTTTTACTTCTCAGATCAACTAACAAACCCTTTTACGTGGAAGTCTTTATTCCAAAATAAAATAATGTTGGTCTACATCATAGCAAAGTTCTAACTGTTGGTTTTGATGTTTCAAATAAAAATATATGATCAGTATATTTTTTCTGTGTTTGGTGTAATATCCCCCTAAAGTCTAATATCTAGCAAGACCACATATATGAAGTGCTGTCAAATGTGAGAACAATATATTGAGTCATCAGTCATCTTACAATTGTATATTGGTTGCTGTTCAAAGCTGCATAGCCTGTACTTGATGTCTAGTCTGTTTACATTCTGGGACTTCCTACTTTTCCACTTCAAAACACAATAATGTCCCCCTCTCTACCAAACTGCAATGAGTGTTTAAATGACCCCACTTTCAACTTAAAAAATACATTCTACCAAAATATTATGAATGTGTAAATGTTCAACTTTCCTCGTAAAAGTACACACTACAAACTCCTTTCATTGTGCCATATTATTACTATAATTGTATAAATGGCCAACTTTCAATGCATAAATGGACAGTCAAAGGTCTGTCATGTTGCCATATTACTAAGAGTGTGTAGATGGCCTTATTTGTCACTTAAATTATCACACTCCAGGGCCTTCCATTTGACCACGGTACAAAGGGTGTGTAAATGGCCCTGCTTTTCTGTTGAAAATACACACACCAGGGTATTACTTTGTAGCTTCTATTGTGTACATGATTTGACTTATTTGTGTCTTCTATTTAAAATTACAGCAGAAATTGAATCTCTCATCTGTGGCCTGAGCTTTGGTGACTTTGTGGTGACCATAGTATAAGGAACTTGAATGGATACTGGGCTCCATAGTAACTTGTTTGCTAACCTATCACAGTCTTATTTCAAAAGCACAATACTTTAAACTCACTTTCCTAAATATAACAACAATGGAATAATTTTGATTCATGTTCCTCTTCCTGGAAAAATGTTTCAATGCAGGTAGTAGCTAGTCACTAACTGGACAAATCTCTGTTGTACAGGAAAGAGTTTGACCTTTGTAAGCAGAATTTTTTGTTATTAAGTTTTTTGAAAAGTATATTTGTTAGTCACATAAGGCACAATAATTTTTGGCAGATGAGGGGGGGGGGAGAGTTATTTATACAAATGCATCATGTAACCTACTTTAGACTCCATGTGAGTTCTGCCAACTATGGTCACTACACCGTCACCTGGGCTCAATGCATGGTCATACATAAATTTAGCTGTGACCATGGGCTAGTGTGTCGATCAACCACATTCTGAAAATAATGCATGGCTTTCCTTGGAAATGTACCATTTAATTCATTTTTTTGGTTGCTGTTCAAAGCTGCATAGCCTGTAGTTGACCTCTTGTCTGTTTACATTCTGGGACTTCCTACTTCATATTATTACTATGATTGTATGAATGGCCAACTTTCAATGTATAAATGGACAGTCAAAGGTCTGTCATGTTGCCATATTACTAAGAGTGTGTAGATGGCCTTATTTGTCACTTAAATTATCACACTCCAGGGCCTTCTATTGTACCATGGTACCAAGGGTGTGTAAATGGTCCTGCTTTTCTGTTGAAAATACACACACCAAAGTATTACTTTGTAGCTTGTAATGTGTACACAATTTGACTTGTGTCTTCTATTTGAAATTACAGCAGAAATTGAATCTCTCATCTGTGGCCTGAGCTTTAGTGACTTTGTGGTGACCATAGTATAAGGAACTTGAATGGATACTGGGCTCCATACTAACTTGTTTGCTAACCTATCACAGTCTTAATTCATAAACACAATACTTTAAACTCACTTTCCTAAATATAACAGCAATGGGATAATTTTGATTCATGTTCCTCTTCGTGGAAAAATGTTTTAATGCAGGTAGTAGCTAGTCACTAACTGGACAAATCTCTGTTGTACAGGAAAGAGTTTGACCTTTGTAAGCAGAATTTTTTTGTTATTAAGTTTTTTTACAAAGTAAATTTGTTAGTCACATAAGGCACAATAATTTTTGGCAGATGAGGGGGGGGGGCAGACTTATTTATACAAATGCATCATGTAACCTACTTTAGACTCCATGTGAGTTCTGCCAACTATGGTCACTACACCGTCACCTGGGCTCAATGCATGGTATTACATAAATTTAGCTGTGACCATGGGCTAGTGTATCGATCGACCACATTCTGAAAATAATGCATGGCTTTCCTTGGAAATGTACCATTTAATTTATTTTCTCCATGCCCAAACAACAATACTCAGTACCTGCACAATAATTGAAATCTCTGACTAACCATGAAGCTTTGGAGTATTTAATTCATTTTAATATAATTCATTTTTTTGGTTGCTGTTCAAAGCTGCATAGCCTGTAGTTGACCTCTTGTCTGTTTACATTCTGGGACTTCCTACTTTTCCACTTCAGAACACAATAATGTCTCCCTCTCTACCAAATTACCATAAGTGTTTAAATGACCCCATGTTAAACTTTAAAAAATACATTCTACCAAAATACTATGAATGTGTAAATGTTCAACTTTCCTCGTAAAAGTACACACTACAAACTCCTTTCATTGTGCCATATTATTACTATGATTGTATAAATGGCCAACTTTCAATGTATAAATGGACAGTCAAAGGTCTGTCATGTTGCAATATTACTAAGAGTGTGTAGATGGCCTTATTTGTCACTTAAATTATCACACTCCAGGGCCTTCTATTGTACCATGGTACCAAGGGTGTGTAAATGGCCCTGCTTTTCTGTTGAAAATACACACATCATAGCTTGTATTGTCTTCTATTTAAAATTACAGCAGAAATCTTATCTGTGGTCTGAGCTTTGGTGACTTTGTGGTGACCATAGTATAAGGAACTTGAATGGATTATAGGCTACATATTAACTTATTTGCTAACCTATCAGTCTTATTTCAAAAGCTCAATACTTTAAACTCACTTTCCTAAATATAGCAACAATGGAATAATTTTGCTTCATGTTCCTCTTCCTGGAAAAATGTTTCAATGCAGGTAGTAGCTAGTCACTAACTGGACAAATCTCTGTTGTACAGGAAAGAGTTTGACCTTTGTAAGCAGAATATTTTGTTATTCTGTTTTTTACACAGTAAATGTGTTAGTCAGATAAGGCACAACAATTTTTGGCAGGTTGGGGGGGGGGGGCAGAGTTATTTATACAAATGCATCATGTAACCTACTTTAGACACCATGTGAGTTCTGCCAACTATGGTCACTACACCGTTACCTGGACTCAATGCATGGTCATACATAAATTCAGCTGTGACCATGGGCTAGTGTATCGATCGACCACATTCTGAAAATAATGCATGGCTTTCCTTGGAAATGTACCATTTAATTTATTTTCTCCATGCCCAAACAACAATACTCAGTGCCTGCACAATAATTGAAATCTCTGACTAACCATGAAGCTTTGGAGTATGTAAAGTGATAATATAAGTGGACCTGGCATTCTGGGCCACCTACTCACTTTTTTGTTCACCTATCACACCATTTTATTTAAAAAGTTCAACCTTCACTGAGTATCATGGTGGAACAATATTTCTTATTGTTCATTTGAAGTCAGTTTTTCACATTTTTAAAAAAATAAATAAACTGAACAAGGCTTGGGTATACTTAATGTGAACATCATGTTCAAAGTTTAAGTTGCAACTTTTCTTACTTCATTTTTTCACTTCATGCACAGGTTTTACTTGCCAGATCATCTAAGAAACCCTTTTAAGTAGAAGTCTTTATTCCAAAACAAAATTATGTTGGTCCACAACATAGCAAGTTCTAACTGTTGGTTTTGATGTTTCAATTAAAAATATGTGATCAGTATATTTTTTCTGTGTTTGGTGTAATATCCCCCTAAAGTCTAATATCTAGCAAGACCACATATATGAAGTGCTGTCAAATGTGAGAACAATATATTGAGTCATCAGTCATCTTACAATTGTGTATTGGTTGCTGTTCAAAGCTGCATAGCTTGTAGTTGACCTCTTGTCTGTTTACATTCTGGGACTTCTTACTTTTCCACTTCAGAACACAATAATGTCTCTCTCTCCACCAAACTACCATGAGTGTTTGAATGACCCCACTTTCAACTTAAAAAATACATTCTACCAAAATACTTTGAATGTGTAAATGTCCAACTTTCCTCGTAAAAGTACACACTACAAACTCCTTTCATTGTGCCATATTATTACTATGATTGTATAAATGGCCAGTCAAAGGTCTGTCATGTTGCCATATTACTAAGAGTGTGTAGATGGCCTTATTTGTCACTTAAATTATCACACTTCAGGGCCTTCCATTGTACCATGGTACCAAGTGTGTGTAAATGGCCCTGCTTTTCTGTTGAAAATACACACATCAAGGTGTTACTTTATAGCTTGTATTGTCTTCTATTTAAAATTACAGCAGAAATTGACTATCTTATCTGTGGTCTGAGCTTTGGTGACTTTGTGGTGACCATAGTATAAGGAACTTGAATGGATTATAGGCTACATATTAACTTGTTTGGTAACCTATCACAGTCTTATTTCAAAGGCACAATACTTTAAACTCACTTTCCTAAATATAACAACAGTGGAATAATTTTGATTCATGTTCCTCTTGCTGGAAAAATGCTTTGGTGCAGGTAGTAGCTAGTTGCTAACTGGACAAATATCTGTTGTATAGGAAAGAGTTTTACCTATGCAAGCAGAATTTGTTATTAAGTTTTTTAAAAGTAAATTTGTTAGTCAGATAAGGCACACCAATTTTTGACAGTTGGGGGGGGGGGTTAGAGTTATTTATACAAATGCATCATGTAACCTACTTTAGACTCCATGTGAGTTCTGCCAACTATGGTCACTACAATGTCACCTGGGCTCAAGGCATGGTCATATATAAATTCAGCTGTGACCATGGACTAGTGCATCGATCGACCATATTCTAAAAATAATGCATGGCACTACCTTGGAAATGTACCATATAATTCATTTTCTCCATTGCCCAATCAAAAATACTCAGTACCTGAACAATAATTGTAATCTCTGACTAACCATGAAGCCTTGGATTATGTGAAGTGATAATATAAGTAGACCTGGCATTCTGGGCACCTACTCACTTGTTTGTTCACCTATCACACCAATTTATTTAAAAAATTCACCTTCACTGAGTATCATGATGGAACTGTATTTCTTATTGTTCATTTGAAGTCAGCTTTTCAAATGTTTGAAAAAAAAAAAACTAAACAAGGATTGGGGATACTTTATGTAAACATTATGTTCAAAGTTTAAGTTTAAACTTTTCTTACTTCATTTTTTCACTTTATGCACACATTTTACTTGTCAGATGATCTAACAAACCCTTTTAAGTGGACGTCTTTATTCCAAAACAAAATTATGTTGGTCTACAACATAGCAAGTTCTAACTGTTGGTTTTGATGTTTCAAATAAAAATATATGATCAGTATATTTTTTCTGTGTTTGATGTAAAATCCCCCTAAAGTCTAATATCTAGCAAGACCACATATATTCAGTGCTGTCAAATGTGAGAACAATATATTGAGTCACCAGTCATCTTACAATTGTATATTGGTTGCTGTTCAAAGCTGCATAGCCTGTAGTTGATGTCTAGTCTGTTTACATTCTGGGACTTCCTACTTTTCCACTTCAGAACACAATAATGTCTCTCTCTCTCCACCAAACTACAATATGTGTTTAAATGACCCCACTTTCAACTTAAAAAATACATTCTACCAAAATACTATGAATGTGTAAATGTTCAACTTTCCTCGTAAAAGTACACACTACAAACTCCTTTCATTGTGCCATATTATTACTATGATTGTATAAATGGCCAGTCAAAGGTCTGTCATGTTGCCATATTACTAAGAGTGTGTAGATGGCCTTATTTGTCACTTAAATTATCACACTCCAGGGCCTTCCATTGTACCATGGTACCAAGTGTGTGTAAATGGCCATGCTTCTCTGCTGAAAATACACACATCAAGGTGTTACTTTATAGCTTGTATTGTCTTCTATTTAAAATTACAGCAGAAATTGACTATCTTATCTGTGGTCTGAGCTTTGGTGACTTTGTGGTGACCATAGTATAAGGAACTTGAATGGATTATAGGCTACATATTAACTTGTTTGGTAACCTATCACAGTCTTATTTCAAAGGCACAATACTTTAAACTCACTTTCCTAAATATAACAACAGTGGAATAATTTTGATTCATGTTCCTCTTGCTGGAAAAATGCTTTGGTGCAGGTAGTAGCTAGTCACTAACTGGATAAATATCTGTTGTATAGGAAAGAGTTTAACCTATGCAAGCAGAATTTGTTATTAAGTTTCTTAAAAGTAAATTTGTTAGTCAGATAAGGCACACCAATTTTTGACAGTTGGGGGGGGGGGAGTTATTTATACAAATGCATCATGTAACCTACTTTAGACACCATGTGAGTTCTGCCAACTATGGTCATTACAATGTCACCTGGGCTCAAGGCATGGTCATATATAAATTCAGCTGTGACCATGGACTAGTGCATCGATCGACCACATTCTGAAAATAATGCATGGCACCACCTTGGAAATGTACCATTTATTTCAATTTCTACATTGCCCAATCAAAAATACTCAGTACCTGAACAATAATTGTAATCTCTGACTAACCATGAAGCCTTGGATTATGTGAAGTGATAATATAAGTAGACCTGGCATTCACCTATCACACCAATTTATTTAGAAAATTCACCTTCACTGAGTATCATGATGGAACTGTATTTCTTTTTGTTCATTTCAAGTCAGCTTTTCAAATGTTTGAAAAATAAATAAACTGAACAAGGATTGGGGATACTTTATGTAAACATCATGTTCAAAGTTTAAGTTTAAACTTTTCTTACTTCATTTTTTCACTTTATGCACACGTTTTACTTGTCAGATCATCTAACAAACCCTTTTAAGTGGAAGTCTTTATTCCAAAACAAAATAATGCTGGTCTACAACATAGCAAAGTTCTAACTGTTGGTTTTGATGTTTCAAATAAAAGTATATGATCTTTATATTTTTTCTGTGTCTGGTGTAATATCCCCCTAAAGTCTAATATCTAGCAAGACCACGTATATTCAGTGCTGTCGAATGTGAGAACAATATATTGAGTCACCAGTCATCTTACAATTGTATATTGGTTGCTGTTCAAAGGTGCATAGCCTGTAGTTGATGTCTTGTCTGTTTACATTCTGGGACTTCCTACTTTTCCACTTCAGAACACAATAATGTCCCCCTCTCTACCAAACTACAATTAGTGTTTAAATGACCCCACTTTCAACTTAAAAAATACATTCTACCAAAATACTATGAATGTGTAAATGTTCAACTTTCCTCGTAAAAGTACACACTACAAACTCCTTTCATTGTGCCATATTATTACTATGATTGTATAAATGGACAGTCAAAGGTCTGTCATGTTGCCATATTACTAAGAGTGTGTAGATGGCCTTATTTGTCACTTAAATTATCACACTCCATGGCCTTCCATTGTACAATGGTACCAAGTGTGTGTAAATGGCCCTGCTTTTCTGTTGAAAATACACACACCAAGGTATTACTTTGTAGCTTGTATTATGTACATGATTTGTCTTATTGGTGTCTTTTATTTAAAATTACAGCAGAAATTGAATCTCTCATCTGTGGTCTGAGCTTTGGTGACTTTGTGGTGACCATAGTAGACATGTATAAGGAAATTGAATGGATTCTAGGCTACATATTAACTTGTTTGGTAACCTATCACAGTCTTATTTCAAAGGCAAAATACTTTAAACTCACTTTCCTAAATATAACAACAGTGGAATAATTTTGATTTTGATTCATGTTCCTCTTCCTGGAAAATGCTTTGGTGCAGGTAGTAGCTAGTTGCTAACTGGATAAATCTCTGTTGTATAGGAAAGAGTTTGACCTCTGTAAGCAGAATTTGCTATTAAGTTTTTTAAAAGTAAATTTGTTAGTCAGATAAAGCACAGCAATTTGTGGCAGTTGGGGGGGGGGGTTAGAGTTATTTATACAATTGCATCATGTAACCTACTTTAGACTCCATGTGAGCTCTGCCAACTATGGTCACTACACTGTCACCAGGGCTCAATGCATGGTCATACATAAATTCAGCTGTGACCATGGGCTAGTGTATCGATCAACCACATTCTGAAAATAATGCATGGCACTACCTTGGAAATGTACCATTTAATTCATTTTCTCCATTGCCCAAACAAAAATACTCAGTACCTGAACAATAATTGTAATCTCTGACTAACCATGAAGCCTTGGATTATGTGAAGTGATAATATAAGTGGACCTGGCATTCTGGGCACCTACTCACTTGTTTGTTCACCTATCACACCATTTAATTTAAAAAGTTCACCTTCACTGAGTATCATGCTGGAACTGTATTTCTTATTGTTCATTTGAAGTCAGCTTTTCAAATGTTTGAAAAATAAAAAAAAATGAACAGGGATTGGGGATACTTTATGTAAACATTATGTTCAAAGTTTAAGTTTAAACTTTTCTTACTTCATTTTTTCACTTTATGCACACGTTTTACTTGTCAGATCATCTAACAAAGCCTTTTAAGTGGAAGTCTTTATTCCAAAATGAAATAATGTTGGTCTACAACATAGCAAAGTTCTAACTGTTGGTTTTGATGTTTCAAATAAAAATATATGATCTTTATATTTTTTCTGTGTCTGGTGTAATATCCCCCTAAAGTCTAATATCTAGCAAGACCACATATATTCAGTGCTGTCAAATGTGAGAACAATATATTGAGTCATCAGTCATCTTACAATTGTATATTGGTTGCTGTTCAAAGGTGCATAGCCTGTAGTTGACGTCTTGTATGATTACATTCTGGGACTTCCTACTTTTCCACTTCAGAACACAATAATGTCCCCCTCTCTACTAAACGACCAAGAGTGTTTAAATGACCCCACTTTAAACTTTAAAAAATACATTCTACCAAAATACTATGAATGTGTAAATGTTCAACTTTCCTCGTAAAAGTACACACTACAAACTCCTTTCATTGTGCCATATTATTACTATGATTGTATAAATGGCCAACTTTCAATGTATAAATAGACAGTCAAAGGTCTGTCATGTTGCCATATTACTAAGAGTGTGTAGATGGCCTTATTTGTCACTTAAATTATCACACTCCATGGCCTTCCATTGTACCATGGTACCAAAGGTGTGTAAATAGCCCTGCTTTTCTGTTGAAAATACACACACCAAGGTATTACTTGGTAGCTTTTAATGCGTACATGATTTGACTTATTTGTGTCTTCTATTTAAAATTAATGCAGACATTGAATCTCTCATCTGTGGTCTGAGCTTTGGTGACTATGTGGTGATCATAGTATAAGGAACTTTAATGGATTCTAGGCTACATAGTAACTTGTTTGCTAACCTATCACAGTCTTATTTCAAAGGCAAAATACTTTAAACTCACTTTCCTAAATATAACAACAGTGGAATAATTTTGATTCATGTTCCTCTTCCTGGAAAAATGTTTCAATGCAGGTAGTAGCTAGTTGCTAACTGGATAAATCTCTGTTGTACAGGAAAGAGTTTGACCTCTGTAAGCAGAATTTGTTATTAAGTTTTTTAAAAGCAAATTTGTTAGTCAGATAAGGCACAGCAATTTGTGGCAGTTGGGGGGGGGCAGAGTTATTTATACAAATGCATCATGTAACCTACTTTAGACTCCATGTGAGTTCTGCCAACTATGGTCACTACACTGTCACCTGGGCTCAATGCATGGTCATACATAAATTCAGCTGTGACCATGGGCTAGTGTATCGATCAACCACATTCTGAAAATAATGCATGGCACTACCTTGGAAACGTACCATATAATTCATTTTCTCCATTGCCCAATCAAAAATACTCAGTACCTGAACAATAATTGTAATCTCTGACTAACCATGAAGCCTTGGATTATGTGAAGTGATAATATAAATGGACCTGGCATTCTGGGCACCTTCTCGCTTGTTTGTTCACCTATCACACCATATGACTACAATCGTGTTTCAAGAAGTCTACTAATAACATGCAAACAACTTGGTTAACTTCAAACTGGTTTTGAAGTTTTCAAGAGTTTTTGGTATCTTTTCCTGTCTACTCTACATTCTCCAAAGGCTATATTTTTCAAGGAAGAAAGCATATGGAATTATGTCAAATACCAGAATATTACAGTAGGTTGTCAGTTTTCTGACAATTTTGCAGTTGCTGTTGTGTAAAGATACAGTGGAAAATACAGGGATATTTAATTTACCTTTTAAAAATACATAAAGTTCTCATTTTATACTTTAATTCCATGAGTATGTAAATGGCCCTACTTCCCACTTAAAAGTACACACTCGGTCCAAGGTCCTCCTTTTAAGCTTATGCCCAGTAAATGCTTCACACCCAGTGGCTCCATAAACCACGTCAGCCTGGGAAGGCTTCACAAGTTCACATGCCTACAGAAAGCTCATTAATGGTTGTTTCTTTAAACTGCGATGATTTTTGTATAGTCTACTAGGGGAAGAATATACGATATCATGTTCATGGATTTAGCATCACAACAAACTAGGGGTCTCATAACACACACCCGTACTGAAGGCCTCATTTGTAATAAAACACACGTATGTGTGTGTGTGTGTGTGTGTGTGTGTGTGTGTGTGTGACACACTGGGTGAATGAGTATGTGTGTACATGCATGCACTTGTTTGGATTCAAGGTGAAGGTCATACAATGTAATTAACGTTTCTGTGACTTTGTTCTTGATCTTTATTTAGGGTCAGAGGTTTTCTGGAGTAAATGAAAGTGACTACCGTGTATATTTACTTGGTAATCCAGTCATTTGGTGGGGCAATACATCCGCATTGATAGTTTTCTGTATAATAGCATGTATTTATGCTATAATGGCCCAGAGGAAAATAGAAGACACAGTTAGAATAAAAGGTAACTGCTACTCTATTCAAATGTTACCTTTCGTTATTTGTTGTTCATTTTGCTATTTGATTTCTTCATTCACTCCACCATAGTGTACCACACAGTTTCCTACATCATCTTAGGCGATGACATCACAGATTACACTGTAGCCATCATCTTCCTCGAAAAATTACCTTATTATAAATTTAAAAGCAAAAATTACAACTTCAAATAAAAATTTATCTGTGTTGGTAAACCATTGTATTGAAGTAAACTTTTGTTCCAAACACATACTTGAAAATCATTACTTGAAATTTTTGACTGCATGCGTCAGTGTTTATGAAGAGATTGACCCTTTATTGAGGAAAACTGACCTTATGGACATGTGAGCCCAATAGGGGATATAGGTGCCTAGAAGTTTGTGTCATCTTCCATCTCTGTTTAATGACAGCTTATTCAATGGTCCATATTATGATGTGTTGTTTCAGAACTAAAAGGAAGATTTCTAAGCAGTTGTTGTTGGTTACTGCTAGGCTGGGCTTTACATTACTTTCCATTCTATTTGATGGGAAGAGTTCTGTATTTCCACCATTATTTCCCTGCTATGCTTTACAACAGTATGCTTACAGGTAAGTTGACTTTTAGTTCAAGTACAGGACACCTGCTTCTCATGATTATCATACAATTACTGTTCATGCTAAGGAGCCTAACACCTTCCTACCCTAAATCAGGACCAAACTGTAACTTTGACTGCCTAGCTTGAATGTAAATATGTAGCTATTTCATAATCATACCACAGTTCTACATTTTTTCCTGGACTTTTTAGCAGAAATGACAAATGTCCACATTTATAGCATTACATTGAAGCCAGTCAAGCCTTTGCCTTTAGTACACTCCCATTGATTAACTGCTATCAACCACAGACAAGTAAGAAATCTTACTTCTTACTTGTCTGTGTATCAACTTATAATACGTAATTGATTTTGCATGATGAAAATAACTTCAAAATCTTTTGAAGTCTTGTAGGAAGCCCTACTACACTAGACATTTATTCAGCCACTTTGGAGATGTCATGCATGGATTTCTGGGAAAATCTCTGGTGATGACATCACATTTACCACAATCTCTTTCTCTTTGTCTAATAGGTATTTTACTAGATTATCTTCTGACAAGACTTCAAAGTTATAATTTGCCACACACCAGTCTAAGTGTTTATGGAGTTGGAATGTCAGTTATCATTGCTGTTATTATCCAAAGGTAAGAAATTATCAGTTGTAGGAGAACTGCATAGTATTGTTTGACTAGTTCAAAAATATTTACACGTGATGTTCTAGGCTGCACTGACAATTAGTTTATTAGAGAAATTCTATATTTCAGTCAAGTAAGCAACAACCAAAAGTATTTGAAGTTTATGTGGCAGATGTCAGTCAGGTGTGCTGCTTATACAGTATGCATTGTAGTCTTAATTCTCGGTGAATTTCATGTGAAGGTTTTGTGATTTAGTAAGAATTTCTTTATAAATAAAATTATTTTTTTATTTCAGCTTTTTAATGTTTTATCCACTGTCATATGGAATGCATGGACCATTAGCAGAAGACGACAACAGTACTTTAGCAGGCTTGAAATGGATGGAATCATGGGAATTTTAATGTCCTCCTCCCCAGATCCATGCAACTACATATCTGTTCCCCATAATCCACATACCATCAAATATTACAGTGGTGTTAGCAGGAAGTACTTGAAATGTAGATGTACATAGATGTATTACAATATATTCCAAGTGTAGAAAACTCATCAACTCAATGTATTCCACAATAAATGACCAGTCACAAGTGAATCCAAGAATTTCCATGAAAGTTATTCCTCAATAAATTACCATTGTAGCACGCATAAATCCAAAAATTTCCATAAAACTGCTTTGACGAGTTAAACCTTTCAAATGAAAGGATTATGTCTACCCTTAATTTTCAAATTTTCACAGAAACACTCATTGCTATGGGTGAAGATTATAGTCAACTGAACTGGGTACCTATACCAGCAACTTTCATTGATTTCATTCTTAAAGTTCATAGCAGTTATTTCTACTAATGACGGTTTGTCTCAATGGCATAACAAAGGCAGTACTGTATGGTACCAGCATTTCAACTCAGTGTGTGTCATGTTTGATATCAACCTCAGAAAATTGAGAGAGGGAAGAGTGTTCCAAATGGTATCTTATATTTCCTTGTACTACCTGGTTTGTAACGTACTCCTAAGCTATACAGAAATCAGTTTTCATGATCTTAACACAAATACTCAGTTATGTGCACTGCCACTCAGCAACGTAAGGTATATGTTCTGAGTACAAATTTTAATCAGTATTAAAATGTTTGTTCCAGAAATGAATTCCAAGTGAAGTGGGAGGGTAAATTTAATTCATTCATAAATGTAAAACAAATTTCTATGAATACAAAAAAAAAGTTTGTTTTAGTTCTTATCCAACTTCCAAGTGCAATATGTCAAGTTTTTTACCCATTAGCACCGTTCATAAAGTATTTTAAACTATAAATTGGAGGACGAGATTTTAGATTACAATTTTAATATCTTTGTAAAGTACTGACAATTGACATAGGGAGGCTGTAATTCCTGGAAATACTCCGGATTTTGTGATCTTCCAAGATTACTCTGAATAGGATTCCATACTGTACAAAAACCAAATAGTTTCAGGTTGAAATTTTTAACTGAAAAGACCAAGAGCAATGTATGTGTACACTTTTAGCAATTATAATTGTTATGTATCTTCAAACTTTCAAGTTATTTTTGTAAATAATCTATTTTTTATTCTGTATCTTTTCATCTTTAATAAAGTTCAAATTTTTTCATTCCTGTTCATATACAGAATATTTCTTCACTGCCCCAATATTGATAAACGTTACCATTTGAAGAAAGAAGAAATTTTGTCTTTTCCTGTCGATGTGTGTGTTTGTTTGTTTGTTTGTTTGTTTGTTTATGATTACCCAGTAGTTTTAAAAATCAGTTCTTTATGTACAATAATGAACTTTTAAACATTTATTTTAGCTTTCTGAAATTGAGTTACAGACACAGGCTTGGTCTACTGAATTGTTTCATATAATTATTTTTTTCAAGAAGAAAAACATTGTAAAGTTGTTTTATTTAAAATTAATAATAAGGTTCGTACAGTCCAGGATCTAAAGAAGAGATATGAAATTCGAAAGAGGACGTTGCAGACTACATTTCAGTACACTTCCGTTTCCGGTTTGATGGAACTTTCTAGAAACCGCTTCACATCTCTGTTCTGTAATTCTACTTCCTCTAAATAGTTCGTGGGTAGTTTCATCAATCACGCAATGATAAGTGTAAATATTTATGGTTTGGTTAGTAGTGGTTAGTTAGGTTCTTTATACACCATAAAACATGCCAGAGTCCTTTCTGATTTAGAAAAATTGTGAATACTGTAGTGTAGTGTATTAATATGTTATATGTAAACGAGGCATTTCCGGTAAACCGGCAACCTCGTGTCTGCTAGAAGTTTCTCGACAAACGCTACTTACATTTAAACCCACGCCAACCCTGACGGTAGTAGTAGCGTACAAGTTTAACTTGTCGGCACAGACACATAAACCAGAATTGTACGAATCACATTCATTTCTAATTTTCGTACTAAGGATAACCGCTAAAGGTGAGTGAGAACATTTTCATTTGAAGCTACATTTTCTGGGTGAAAACCACATGTCATTGAATCCGCGTTACTACTGCGGTACACGTGTGATCCCAAAGTGGTAAATGGTCATCAAATGAATGCTAGTTCTGACATGTTTTAAACTGAAAACAACCTAAATTTCTTAATTCTCTCTGTTGGAAATTTGTTCCCAGTGTCTTTCAGTGTAATCAAAAGTATAAAGACAAAAAATATATTTTCACTTGACATTTTATCTCGTTTCTGTAAGTTGTGCCATGATTGAGACTAATGACTCACGAGAGTAATTTTAAAGGAAAAAGACTCCCAAACTCCAAAACCAAATTTTCAGGTCGATAATATTTGATTAATTATGTGAAAATGGTGCAATTTTCATTACTTTAAATGTCGCCAAAAGCTAAGACTATACATATACGTGCAGCTGGGTCGTAATATCAATTTTCCTTTGTCATTGTATAAACTGGTTTGTACTAAATTGTAGTTATAACTTTATAATAATACTGTCATAAAAAATCATATATTCCCGAACATTCCGTGCATTCAATGGGGTAAAAGAACAGTGTTACATTAGTCATTCGGATAATCTCAGTATTATGTTAATGACGGTAGTTTTCTGAGAATTTGTAATTGTTACAGTAGAAAAGAGAAAGCTTCAATCAAAATCAAGCTTTTGCATGAAGTTTTTGCAATATCATAAATAAAAAATCGAATCCTCGAAATCCATTTGGTTACTGAAAATAGTCGTTACTGGACTAGTAGGCTAGTTCTGTGGAAAACTGACATTTGCTCATTACAATTCTTGTGAATGTATTTAAATTCATAGGTGGGGGCCTCTTAAAAGGAAAATTCGTCATTTCTATGTAAATTAATCACTTGATCATTAGACAGGGCTGGGGACTAACTCTGTAATTTATAGAGTATAACATCCATGCATGGTGTTCATGACAAATTGTGCTGATAAAATGTAATAAATAAAATATAATAATAAGCATTCCATATGTGTTCAATTTATGTAAAGTTGGTCTTTGAATCAGATCGTCTCAGATTGATTCAGCCTCATTCGAAAAATCGCAATAACACCAGATGAAAGCAGTCAAACAAGAAATAATAATGAATGTTGATACTCCAGGAAATGTTCCCTCTTCACACTCACTTGATGGGAGAGAGGGGACGTCTTGGCTTGCACAGGAAAAAAATACCAGAAAAACAGATAAAAGTACGTCACCCAGGTATTTGAGAGGTGAAAGTTCAGCCATTTGTTCGTAGGTGCACTTCCAATGATGTATCTGTATTGCAGCTTTGTAAAAAGATTTTAATCTTATTTTAAAAGTCTGTAGAAGTAAGGGTGGCTGACATTTCCTGTAGTCACTATGGTATTTCTTGTTTGACAGCTTTACTGGGTGTCGTGATTTTCTCTGTACGAGACTGAATGTGAGGCTCAATATGAGATTAGCCCCGCATTGTCCTCCAGTGTGAATTCTGAATCTGAGACTATATTCGGTTCAATTTTTCAACACATCTGAATTTTCAAATTAGTCTATGTACAATTTGTCATTTGTTGAATTTTCCGCCAGGAGATCTGTGTATATTAGTTACTCATCTATTTACAACTCGCACTCTTTTTAAAATTATTTCCCCTACATCATACCCTGTAAATAACGTGAAGTATTTCTTATCAGCAATGTTACAGTCATTGTATTGTGTTTTGCGTCATCTCAACCTTTTCTTAACTTGTCCATGTATGAATATTTTTCAGATGTCTGAGGAAACACCACAGCAACCACAGCAGAACATGGAGGTTGAGGATGAGGCCGAGGTCGAGACCTTTGCATTTCAAGCTGAAATTGCTCAGTTGATGAGTTTGATCATCAACACTTTCTACTCAAACAAAGAAATTTTCCTGAGAGAATTGATCTCCAATGCATCTGATGTAAGTAATAATTCATAATCTCGACAACAAGCCCAAAAGTATTCATTAACAATGGAAGTCAAATGAATGACCTTTATAAGTGGTGGGGGTAGTTCAACTTTTCAGTAAACAAAGAACCATCAATATTTGATCTTCTGTGGATATAATACCCTTCAGAATGACTTAGTCTCTAAGTCAATGGTAACCTCTAAGTTTTGCCATTGTTGAAAAATCTTGATGGGATATTTGGGAGATGTGTCAAACATTATCTATGATGGAAAACTTACTTCAACTTGATCATTAGAATCAGTACTACTTTCCCTTGATTTGGTTACCTTTGACCTTTCGAAATTATTTGTTTTGCAGGCCTTGGACAAGATCAGATACGAGAGTCTGACTGAGCCAAGTAAACTTGAGTCGGGCAAAGATCTGTTCATCAAGATCATTCCCAACAAAGACGACAAAACGCTGACAATCATTGACACAGGTATTGGTATGACCAAAGCAGATATGGTCAACAATCTGGGTACAATTGCCAAGTCAGGTACCAAGGCCTTCATGGAGGCTCTTCAGGCTGGTGCAGATATCTCTATGATTGGTCAGTTTGGTGTGGGTTTCTATTCTGCCTATCTGATTGCAGACAAAGTGACAGTATTCTCCAAACACAATGATGATGAACAGTACATCTGGGAGTCATCAGCTGGTGGCTCATTCACTGTCAAGTCAGACAATGGTAAGTTTATCTTCATATTCTACTTCTGAAGTCAAAAGTGATAGACACTAGTCTTAACTTGAAAAGTGTATTGACAACTTCTGTTATAGCAGTTTGGCATGTTCATAAGTAGTCTGGATGTCAACATGGTCTCTAACTAAACCACAGTGAGTCGAGGTGTAAATCGTAATGAATACCGTATAGGGACTGGACTAGTTCAAAAGTCTCCACAATGACTTAAGTTTGAGTTGTCGTTAAACTAATGTACACATTTTTATTTTGTCAGGCGAGCCATTTGGTAGAGGTACAAAGATTATCCTCCATCTGAAAGAAGATCAGACAGAGTACGTTGACGAGAAAAGACTGAAAGAAGTAGTGAAGAAACACAGTCAGTTCATTGGCTATCCAATCAGACTTCTGGTAGAGAAGGAACGGGACAAGGAAATCAGTGATGATGAGGATGAAGAGGAAGAAGAAAAGAAGGAAGAGGAGGAAAAAGAAGGCGAAGAAGACAAGGAGAAACCCAAGATTGAAGACTTGGATGAAGATGAAGATGCTGACAAAAAGAAAGACAAGAAGAAGAAGAAAATCAAGGAAAAGTACACAGAGGATGAAGAACTAAACAAAACAAAGCCAATCTGGACACGTAACCCTGATGACATCAGTCAAGAGGAATATGGTGAATTTTATAAGAGTTTAACCAATGATTGGGAGGACCACTTGGCTGTCAAAGTAAGTAACCAGAATATGCTAACACTACAAAGGGGTTTTGTGAAAGATGAACAACATACATCTGTTACACTAGTCCCCATGATTTCACCATCTGTGCACGCGTGTGGCTGTCTGTAATTGTTCAGCTAGCGTGTGTTTGTGTGTGGTGGGGGGGGGGGGGGGGGGAGGAGATCAGTTGAATATGGTGTAGTTGGTATAAAACAATTACTGACCCAGCGTCTTGTTAAGAAATCCAGAAGTTAATATTGTCATGCATTCTGAATATATGCAAGTTGTTTGTGCTGTTGTAAATACTTCCAGCACAACAAGAGCCTGACTGAAATCAATGATCACTGTCATCAGTCATGCCTTTGGTATGGCAGACCGGTGAGTTGATGATGCTAGTCCAGGTAGTGCAATGGAAGGAGAGAAATGTGTCTGATCACAGGCTTTACAGTGAAATTAGACAATGGGGGACCTCTTTATCAATGTCCTGTTACCATGGTCTTCAAACTGTCTTGTCCCATTCTATGCTCTTAGCTAGTTTTCACATTGAGAGTATTTAATCGTTGATGTGTTAAATTGTAACTGTTTTTTCCATCCTTTTTCTTCAGCATTTTTCAGTTGAAGGACAGTTGGAATTCCGTGCACTCCTATTTGTTCCAAAGAGGGCGCCCTTCGACCTGTTTGAAAACAAAAAAAAGAAAAACAATATCAAGCTGTATGTGCGACGTGTATTTATCATGGACAATTGTGAAGATCTCATTCCAGAATATTTGAGTAAGTATTTGAAGTTAAAACAGCTTAAGCAAATAACTGTATTGACACATTCCTATTCCTTCTATACTGGACGAAGTATGTCGATGATGCTTTCTACTAATGCATCTGAAGTATCATTTTTAACCACACCTTAATGTTCCAAATGTGATGCAATGCAAGCAGAAGAGTTTCCTCAGCTTTGACTGTCTTCTGTTTTGTAAAGTATGCCATCTGTCATCACCCTCTCATGAAACAGAATCAAACAGTAATCAGCAAGTGTCTTACAGCGCAATCTTTTCTTGTTTGTTGTCCAGACTTTGTCAAGGGAGTTGTGGATTCAGAAGATTTGCCATTGAACATCTCCCGTGAAATGCTCCAACAAAGTAAGATCTTGAAAGTTATCCGCAAGAATATTGTCAAGAAATGTATGGAACTGTTTGCCGATATCTCAGAAGATAAAGATAACTTCAAGAAATTCTACGAACAGTTCAGCAAGAATCTAAAGGTAAAGGAACATTTTGTGTTTTGTTATTGTGTGTTGTGTGGACATCAGAGTTTTGTTATCTACAAAAAGTATGTTTACATTTTTTGGCATGGGAAAATATTTTCTCTAGCAGAATGTGAAATATAAGCTAGGTGTTGAACTCTCAGAATTATGCCAGGTTTTATAGGTAATTAGATTGAGATGGTTGTTAAATGAAGGGAGTCCATTGGGCAATGGCTGTCTGTACCAAAATACATAATTGCCATGTTATCCACAGGCTACATTTCTTTTTCGTCATCACTGTAACTTGGTAATACCAGCTAGTCACTGTGCAATAACAAAGTTCCTTTCTATTCAACAGCTTGGTATTCATGAAGATAGCCAAAACAGAAACAAGATTGCAGACTTACTTAGGTATCACAGCTCCCAGTCCGGTGATGAACTAACATCACTGAAAGACTATTGTACCCGTATGAAGGAGAATCAAACTCACATCTACTACATCACTGGTGAGAACAAAGATCAAGTTTCCAATTCAGCATTCGTTGAGAGACTCCGGAAACGTGGCTACGAAGTGTTGTACATGATTGAACCTATTGATGAGTACTCTGTGCAGCAGTTGAAAGAGTATGATGGCAAGACACTGACGTCTGTCACCAAGGAAGGACTTCAACTTCCTGAAGATGAAGATGAAAAGAAGAAACTGGAAGAAGACAAAGCCAAATTTGAAAACTTATGCAAAGTTATGAAAGATATCCTAGACAAAAAAGTTGAAAAAGTAAGTATGACTTTGAAATCTACAACATGCATTTATAGTTCAACAGGGAAAAACAGCATGCAAGTGTGATGCACAAAAATATAGTCTTGATTTTGATCAAGATGTCTGGTGTATAAAATGTATGTATGAATCATCAACCTTTACCACTGGAAAGAGTTTTAATGGACAAAACATATGCACCATATTGGTCACGGAGTATGGAGAGAGTGAAACATAGTTTGCATATCTGGAATGACAGAAAACATTTTGCCTTTTTTTCCAAGTATTTAGTGCCATTCTGACGGACATTTCTTTCCTTTTGTGTAGGTTACTGTATCCAACAGGTTAGTTGTTTCACCCTGCTGTATAGTTACCAGTCAGTTTGGATGGACAGCCAACATGGAACGTATCATGAAAGCCCAAGCACTCCGGGACAACAGTACAATGGGATACATGGCAGCCAAGAAACACTTAGAAATCAACCCAGATCATGCTATTTTAGATACACTGAGGCAGAAGGCAGACGCAGACAAGAATGACAAATCTGTGAAAGATCTGGTTATGTTGTTGTTTGAAACTGCACTGTTGTCATCAGGATTCTCCCTGGAAGAACCACAGACACATGCTGGACGTATCCACAGAATGATCAAGCTTGGTCTTGGTAAGTAAGATTCATGTCCTTGCCAGCTTAATTACACTTACTAGATGTTTGATGTTGTCTGTCGCATAACTGACGGAAATGTGAAGTTTTAAAAAAGGCGACAAATCTTTCAGTGTAGATGATGGGAGTAATGGGTACTGTAGGCAAAACAATTGGATGGTCCCTTGATTTGCAATTTTGCAGTCCTCTAAGTATGTTTTCTATATGTGCACCACAATGTAGAAGTTGTTGGACATTTGAAATAAACACGATTGACAGCTGAATGTGGATAAATCATGGAAGTCCAGGCACTCTTGAGACAACTGCACAAATTATACAACCCTAAAGAAATGCCAATTTGAACCACAACACACACAATTTCTCAACTATCTAACAATTACAAACTTTTCATTAGAACTCATGTAATCTCTTGTACTAAATTACAGGAATTGATGATGATGACCTGGTCATGCCAGAGGGTGATGCTGCTGCCCCAGAAGATATGCCACCACTAGAGGGCGATGAAGATGATGCATCCAGAATGGAAGAAGTTGACTAAAGCATGTGATACCAAATGCTGAACATCTTTTGATACTTGGATATTGTGATATCCAAGTCATTGATGTAAGAGACTGGACAGATTACATGTCTTAAATTCCAAATACTATTCAATAATCCAGTCCCATTCTACTTCAGAGTGTAGTCCCTCCAATCTTAAAATAAAGACTTTCCAGTAAGTTACAGTTAGTATATATTGCACCTTTAAATGAAAGACTATCAGATGAAATGCACGTGACATTTCTGCATTACTGAGAAGTTCCCTGTGGTCTCTGTAAATGATGATCGATATCTGCCACTTGACTCTGTAATAGTACAGAAGAGATGTTCTTGTATTTCACGTTTCTCATGCATTTCAATTCAAAGACTTCAAGAATTTAAGACGTCTTCAGATACTGACCTTGTTTTGTACATTGGTTAGAATGCACTTCTAATGTATATACATTTCAAGGGGGGGAGGTGATGCCATACATGCAACAAGTACTGTTCTATGTCATGGAGGAGGGGAGGGTGTCCAAATTTGTACCGTTCTCAATATTGATGTCAGATAACTAGATGTGTGAAAGTGAGAACTGTCTTGCTCCGACTTTCTCAAGTTTTTTTCAGTAATGTTTTTGTATTTTCATTTGCCTTTTTTGTTACAATAAAGAATAATGTAAACATAAGTTGCTGTGAATTAGTACATGTGTATAATGCAAGATATGCAAATATCACATCAGAATTTCTACGTGTCAACAGTTTCCATGCCATTATAGTCAAATTGCCCTCAGAATTCTGGTGAAAGAACAAACGTGTGCCTCAGACACTACAGTGCATCAGTTATCACTGTACATATATTTACTCCTAATTGAGAAATAAATTCAATAATGGCCAAAATCTCATTTGTCAAACTGCTTAGAATGTAGCCTTGATGACTCCATGCATATGCCAATCACACGATAACATCTTCAACAGCGCCCATGAATTGAGGATAGCATGTTTTATCAGCTTGAAATTGGAACCTGGCATGTCATAGTATTAGTGGTATCGATGTTGCAATGTGAAACGATGGGCGGTGGCCCTATTCCTTGTTATTGCTGAATAAACTTTCTGTACATCCAGAGCAGAAGTCTGAGAGGACAACATTACAAAGAAAAACTCGGGGTTCCCCACTCGGTGTCAATTGAGATGTTGATACTGCCATCTAAAAGGAGAATGACATTGAAAATGTGGAATAGGGAACTTGCAATCCAGGCTGAGCATGCTCAGACGCAAAGGACTATGGGATCATCTGTGGTTATCGTAATACCTAATCTGGAACTATCGATTTAATAAACCTCCGACAATGGTCAGGGTAACTATGAATTGATCATTCGTGGTTGCAAACAATGTAACTATTGTTTACAATACCAATTCATTAGTATTTATTATCACATTTCCCATGATGCAACATTCAGAACGACAGGTTTGCAAGTTCCTTATTTTAATGCGATGGTTGGGAGTATTTAATGTGTGTATTATGTGAAAGGAGACTGGATGTTAGTCTTGCTGCTAGACCCATCGGGCTATTCTGCTCACTGTTGGCAACCGAATAATTAGGGCAATAGCCCAAACCGGCATTTGCCCTCAATTGTATAACACCTTTCAGAAACAGTGTGTTGAGATAAAAGCCTAAAGGTCTTGCAGCTATAGACTAAGTGAATGTGTAAGTGTTGTCCCATCTTCTAGTCTCCGTTGGTTAAAAAGACTGCCGTTGAGTACTCCACCACCATCACCCCAGCATAGTGGGTATTCGAAACTACCTCATCTCCATGCGTTGTTATATCACATTTTAATACTAAAACAGTGTCAGCCATTATAAAGGTGTTGAGTCCAAAAGAGATCTAAACTCGACAATGAATGCTGTTATTTGTTTACATACTCTAGTAATTTGAAAAATTACCACACGAGTTCATGGCATAAATCAATCTTTTTTTATATGTTGCATACACTAGTAGCGAGTGTGGTATGGTACATGTGAAAAACTAAATGAAATATACACAAGGCTCACAATTGATTTTTTTTTAAAAAGTATACAAGCTTATATGGTATTATAGCTGCGGGCACATTCACCAGTGTGAGCTTCAGACATAGGCAGGGATAAAGAAGAAGAAATTAATAGGTGTATACGTTGGTGGCGCTCTTTATATCACGTTATGGACCCTTTAGCTCCTGTATGATATGCAACTACAACTGAAGGTGACGTCAATAAAAAGTAAAATGAAGAATTATATTTGATATCGTCGAATTCGTAGCAAGTATGTGTAAGCATGGATTTATGAAAATATCAAAAGCCTACCAACTGTTTCTCGTGCGTTTATTTTCTAAGTTATAATTAATAGCAAACTTAAGTGGTCCAGTATGGTGGGATGGAGTTTCGAAGTGTGAGTTGTGCTAGTGGTGTGTTGTCATGTTTTCTCCTTGCGCTGGCGTACGTAGGTAGTCTGTACCTATGGAGGTCCAAGTTACCAAGGTAATGTATCGAATTAAGTCTCGGGTGACCATGCAGCAATAGTTGCATGCTTGACGGAATAGTGGCACGGTCTTTACCCATACCGGAAATGCATCTCATGCAATATATACACACACTCGGAGTCGAATGATGGTGGCAAGCTTCAAATAACGTTCAAATGAAAATTTATAGCAAGACTAGACCCCAGTACCTCTTCTTCTACTTCCATGAACTATTAGACCAAGAGAGAACATGACGCCTTTGATAACCTGCCTTGAAGGACTAACACTACTACACTTAATGTAAGGTCACAGATCCCCTACATCCCCAAATACATTCATCATCATCATCATCATCATCATCATCATCATATCATCATATTATACATATGTTGTAGGTCAATGACCTGTTCATAGTTCCATAGAATGTTACATAGTGAAATCAGTCCAGTGCATATTTTCCTGTGCGACGGTATTGGAAGTATGGATCAATAGAATACTCATAGAGAAACGGTTTTGCACTCCAATGTCTGTCCAATCTTGACTTGAAAGAGTTTATAGTTGGTGCATTTACTACATTGTCAGGTAAGCTGTTCCATGGTTGAAATACTCGATTTGAGAAAAAGTGACGACGAATTTCCAGTGAGGGTGTATTTAGTTTCTTTAATTTATATGGGTGACCTCGAGTAACCTGGCTGGTATCCAACCTCAGTAGTGTAGATGAGAGGTTGTATAGACCATGAGTTAGTTTGTAGACTTCAATCATGTCACCTCTGACCCGTCTGTAAGTTAACGTCGGAAGTTCAAGTGAACGGAGTCTTTCAGGATATGTTAATTCATGTAGTCCGGGTATTAGTTTTAATAGTGGCACGTCGTTGAACAGACTCGATGGTGTTAATTTGATTAGCCTTATATGGGGTCCAAACTGAATGAGCATATTCTAAGTGAGGTCTAATCAATCCACGATATAAGAAGAGAAAGGTGTCCTTGTCCAAAAAGTTGAAGGTTCTACAGATGATCCCCAGAAGTCGATTTGCAGACTGTGTAATCTTAGCAATATGTTGATCAAATGATAATTTATAGTCAATTGTAACACCATTCATGCAGAAATTAACGAACTATTAAATTATTGCAGTGATTTATAAAAATAAAATATGTTCTACAAGAATCTAAATAGGTACGTCCTTCAAGGAATTTCCTATGCTGTTCCTAACGTTCAGCTCTCCTAACTGTAGGCTACCTGTAGACTTGAAGGACTAATGCTACTACACTAGTTCAGTTGTCCTAACTGACATTTTGATTTTTCGAAATTTTGCTTGTCCATCTCAAATCAGAATTGTCAGTTAGGATAGCAAAATATAGAGTGGTAGTGTTAGTCTTTCAAGACTACAGGTACCCTAGGCTAACTTAAAGTTTGACATTAAAAACCTCCACCCCCACTCTTGGAGAACTATTACCACGGTCCCTCTATCATAGAGGGACTGTGTAAGTACATTGTAATCTTCTTTTCACAGATATATGATTTGATGTACACTCTCTGATTGCAAACACATTATTGAAAGTACATTTGTATGTCTGCATATGTATGAAGTTTCTCAATCATCCAGGTATAACAAAGTAATTATAATCTATCCTACTAGACTTGCTGTTGTTTTGAATGGCAACAGTTTCACGTCCTATCCTGGGACACTTCTTTGAATCATTACTGACAGGTATTACATATCATTTCAGAAATCATGCGAAAACAATCAAGAGAAGGTTTTGTAGTGTATTGCTGGTCACTTTGATTGCACCACCCTACGTCTTGTTGTGGGCTGATGACACAGACGAAGTAAGTAGTTGACTGTTCATTCATACATTTTAGTACATGTGTAAGTCGAGATTAGTCCACTGAGGAATACATATGATTATTCTTCTGTTCTGGACCAACTTTGTCTGCCAGACAACTGTTTTTCACACCCTGATTTTAATTTTTTTTTCTAAGTGGGCCTTTAAGTCTTGGCTTCATCCATTTGATGGATTACCTAAAGTTTGTGAGGCCAATAAGACAACCCCAAGACCCCCCCCCCCCCTCTCTCTCTCTCTCTCTCTCTCTCTCTCTCTCTCTCTCTCTCTCTCTCTCTCTCTCTCTCTCTCTCTCTCTCTCTCTCTCTCTCTCTCTCTCTCTCTCTCTCTCTCTCTCTCTCTCTCTCTCTCTCTCTCTCTCTCTCTCTCTCTCTCTCTCTCTCTCTCTCTCTCTCTCTCTCTCTCTCTCTCTCTCACGCACACACACTTTCTGTTGAGCATTCATTATTTCCTCAAAATATTTTTCTTTGTTTTGATTTTTATATTCATGAGTAATGATGTCTTCTTCAAAACAGTTTAAATTTAAACAGTGAAAGTACTCCATTGATGTCAATTTAATTCAAGAAATTTTATAACAAATGAATTCCTTTTTTCATTGTGATTTTGTTCTAGGGCCCATCGCTATGGCAATGGTTGGGTCTCCGTCTTCCTGGCATTATTGCAGCAAGTATTATTCCTTTACTTCTTACCATGGTGAGTATACTACACACAGCTATGTCTTTACTCACCCTATCAGTACATGATGAACAGTTTCAAAGCAAAGTACAAAAGGATGATTTCAGATCAAACTCTGTTAATTCAATAACATTTACTGGTACCCGTATGTAGGTTTCAAAACTTACTTTTACCCCTGGTGCAATAGAAGCCATTTAACTAGAAACAGAATGTCCTGTAGCTGTACAAAATTCTATTCTTACTAGCATTGCTGCATTGTATCATCTGGTGTGATAAAAATGTCACCATTATTGCTTTTGTTATAAATGAGGAAAGAAAAGTGACATGTGTAGGAATTGAACCCACGTCCCCTAAACACTAGTCAGACAGCTCTAACCAGCTGAGCTAACATGGCAACTGCCAGATAATGTGAATTTATCCTGATGTGTACCTTCATTATTGCTACATTTTCTTTGTGTAATCACATGGAGCAGCAAGTATGCAATCAGTGTTTGTTTATCATCATTTTTTATAATTCTACTCCCCCCCCCCCCAAAAAAAAAAAAACAACACAAAAAACAAAACCAACCAAACAAAAAAACATTGATAACATTGCACCCTCTCTGCTCCCTTGTTGTGGTGTGACAATCATAGCAGATCATTGGCTGTGTAACATACACTGTTCTTTAAAAGTTTATAAAAAGTAACTTTGAAGATGATCAAGACCCTAAGTGTACTTATATTTTTGTTGAGTGAGGTAATGAAAGGTAGCAGTGTAAATAAGGTTTTTGTTTAGCCAGATGATCTTTGTCAAATTAACTGGCTTGTATTGTTTTTCTCTGCCAGAGCTACCTTAAAAATAACAAAATTTTTTACTTTTATTTTCAGATTTTGTTTCTAGGTCCAATAATGATGATATTTTTTGATGGAATCTCATCTTACTTCAGTAAGTGTTACTGTAGTTTTTATCAAATTGTACAATATCCTTTGGTATTCTTCATTTGGTCTACAAAGTACATCATCACCAATATTGTAGCTTGTTTGTCTTGTTTTGTCGACATCATCAACATTGTGCCTCTCTGGGACTGAATCTGTTAAAGTCACCATGTTTGGGCGCCCTCACTCATTGACCTGCCTAAGCAAAGGCTAGTGAGGGGGAAACACTGTAATGTATCATACAGTCTAACTTAAACTTTGTGCAGTGCATGACTCATGAAGATAAAACAGGTGAGACAGATGTAGTGTCTCACTTCACAACATCAAAACTCATTCTCGGTATCTTCTCACTACCACTAATGAGTTCATGTGTTCTACCCATGGTATGTAAAACTTCTTTCTTTCATATTCATGCAGATCTAACTCTTTTAAAAATACAAATGTCGGGGCCACTGTGGTGGAGGAATTATTTAGTGGTGAGTATCAGTTGTGTTTATATAAGTTTGTGATAAAGCTGATAAGGAGAGAGTTCTAGCTTACAAATATCCATGAGAAATAATATCAGCCATGCATCGACATTGTAAAATAGATTCCGTTAAGGACAGAATTTATGGTACCTTCAAAGTTTTGAACTTTGGAGCAAATATTGAACTCAGATATTATCATAACCATATTTTAAGTTTAACATATCAGATTTCAGCCTAAAGTAGTGTACTCCTGATTTTATGTGCATCAAAAAGACAATTTTTAAGAAGACACTTTGTGCAATGAATAAATTGTTATTATTCTGTACATACATGTGAGTAGAGTAGTAAAGGAAAGTTATCAGTCATAAATCATGCACACTTTCTTAGAGGGTCTAGCCATTCCCATCATAACACCCTATCTTTTAAAACAAAATTTTATCTCTTGTTTACCATCAGTTGTTCAATATTTTTAACCCTCAAGTACAAGTACCGATGATCAGGATTCCATTCTTCTATGTTGGCTTGCACTTCTTGCTGCTCTTACTGGAGAGTAATTTGAGTATCTCTTTTGTGTCATTTCTAGGCACCATTCACAGAAGAATTTGTATTCAGGGCCTGTATGCTGCCAATTCTACTGGCATGTTTTGGTTTCAATAAAGCTATTTTCATATGTCCGCTATTTTTTGGAGTAGGTAAGTCACATAGTATGTGGTAAACAATGGGTGTATGTCAAACGTTTCACCTGCCATATGACAACTTATCATCCAAGTTGTACAGATTGAGTTTAGTTAGAATAAGCCATGTTGTGTCACATTGTGTGATCTTTACAGATTTAAAATCACAATAGTATAGGAGTACATTTATTGCAGTGTTGTTATTTAAATTACAAGGTTTCATGTTTCATAATGGTTGACTTTGCCAACAACACTTGTACACTTGGACTGCAAGATAAAGTATGTCATGTTGTTCCACCCTCATCGGTCATCTTGAGTGGGGTAGGCTGATTCAAGATGGTGCCCCAACAAGGCATATCTCACAGACTAATGTATACTTAGTGCAATTGCTGTAGTCACTGCTCAACAGTGTGGCCACCAAGCATGCCACTGATGCATGACAACTTGATGTGACCCACCAATATGTTGTGATCTGCTTTCCCTTACTATGAGGTGACCCACAAGAAAACCCAGTTTCTGTTATTTTGACAAACAACAAAATTGTTATCATTCAGTACTAAAGGGCACACAGCTGCACTGCTCTATAATATACAGGATTTCATGTTTAAACTTTGGTTTACTTTTATACCAACAGCACATGTACATCATGTCATAGAGAGACTCCGACTTCAACAAGAAAGTGTCCTTGCAGTCTGGATACAGACATGTGAGTACAAATCAACATTCAGAACTTTTCTATAACTATTGTACTGTGATCACATGATCACCGAAATATACAGCAGTGTACATAGTTATCCAGATGTGCATATCCAATAGCTGAACACAAATATTCCCTGACTTCATGAAGTGCTTGTTACTGGTACCTTAAAATAAAACTATCATGAACTGTTTATGTTCTTCCATTGCATATGTATGCCTGCTGACTTCCATGAGACAGTACATTTGCCAGGGACTTCCACTGAACAGTGAATGCGGGAAAATTTTCAGTTCATCATTTCAAAGCAATCATGCATAATGTTTGTGATGTCAAAATACTTAAATACATTCAACTAGGTTTACATGTGGTATAATTAGGTGTTATTCCCAAATATTTGTCTTCATTCAGCCAAGGAAAATCCGAGTGACCTAAGGGGTCTTTGTCACTGAGTGGATAGACAAGTAGTGACAAACCTTCGGTCACGAGTACTTTCGAGCGGAATAAAGAAGAATATTGGAGATTAAAATAGTGATACCAGTGCCAGTAATATCAAAGAAAAATAGGGAAATATAATGGTAATTTTGAACATTTTACCACATATTTCGAACACAGCAGAACCAGTGATGTAGACACATGTTGTCGTAACATAGACATGTATTGTCATGACGTAGAGCGTCCACAGTATATATTCAATATTTTTTGTTCTAAATGGCTCGTGTATGGTTATAATGGCAGTTCTCTACACTTATCCTTTGTTACAGTGTTCCAGTTTTGTTATACTACAGTATTTGGTGCCTACTCAGCCTTTCTATTCCTACAAACTGGTAAGATATTATTTTATTTACTTTGATGTGTTATCTTTGCTTGAAGTGATAAGATAAACAAGATAAACATGCTGTTTTTACAGTACTGCAATATCCAGCTCATGTGAAGTTCTTCCAAAATGCAGTTGTTTCAAATCCTGTGTGTTTCTGTATATTGTACACACGCAAAACTTGTTGTTTTGGCATAGTTTTGAACAGACTGAAAGATCAGTTCTTGAGGGCGCTCTTCTCAAATCCCTTTCCACAAAAGGGATAAAAAGGATACCCCACATTTTGTTTTAGTCTAAGTTTTGAGCTGCCATTTTCACTGCTACTTTGACTGTCATACTTTAAACAGATATACTAGTATTTGGGTTCAGACTAAATCTATTTCAGCTTATCTTGGATGACAACTTGTGAATTCATTTTGTCCCTATTCATCTTTTGACTCATATTGACAAGGTCCCTTAGGTCACTTTTATTTTCCTCAGCTGAACAAAGAAAATATTTGCAAGTAATATCTCAAAACTAATTGTTTTCACATTGTGTATTATACAGGCCATTTGATATCTCCTGTAATATCTCAAAACTAATTGTTTTCACATTGTGTATTATATACAGGCCATTTGATATCTCCTGTGATCTGTCATAGCTTCTGCAACTTTATGGGATTTCCAGAGTTTGATAATATACCATCATATGGACAACCAAGGTCTACTATCATCAGCATTTCCTACATTGTTGGGCTTATAGCTTTCCTTTGTCTCCTCATACCCATGACTTCACCATATCTATACAGTAACAATGTCTATGCTAGTATAGTTGAATAGACATCTATACAGTAACAATGTCTATGCTAGTATAGTTGAATAGACATCTATACAGTAACAATGTCTATGCTAGTATAATATAGTTGAATAGACAACTATACAGTAACAATGTCTATGCTAATATAGTTGGATAGACATCTATACAGTAACAATGTCTATGCTAGTATAGTTGGATAGACATCTATACAGTAACAATGTCTATGCTAGTATAGTTGGATAGACATCTATACAGTAACAATGTCTATGCTAGTATAGTTGGATAGACATCTATACAGTAACAATGTCTATGCTAGTATAGTTGGATAGACAACTATACAATACCAATGTCTATGCTAGTATAGTTGGATAGACAACTATACAGTACCAATGTCTATGCTAGCGTAATATCGTTGAATAGACAACTGTACAGTACCAATGTCTATGCTAGCGTAATATAGTTGAATAGACAACTATACAATACCAATGTCTATGCTAATATAGTTGGATAGACAACTATACAGTAACAATGTCTATGCTAATATAGTTGAATAGACAACCATACAGTACCAATGTCTATGCTAGCGTAATATAGTTGAATAGACAACTATACAGTACCAATGTCTATGCTAGCGTAATATAGTTGAATAGACAACTATACAATACCAATGTCTATGCTAGCGTAATATAGTTGAATAGACAACTATACAGTACCAATGTCTATGCTAGTATAGTTGAATAGACAACCATACAGTACCAATGTCTATGCTAATATAGTTGAATAGACAACTATACAGTACCAATGTCTATGCTAGTATAGTTGGATAGACATCTATACAGTAACAATGTCTATGCTAGTATAGTTGACATCTTTACAGTAACAATGTCTATGCTAGTATAGTTGAATAGACAACTATACAGTAACAATATCTATGCTAGTATAATATAGGTGGATATACATCTATACAGTAACAATGTCTATGCTAATATAGTTGGATAGACAACGATACAATGTCTATGCTGGTATAGTTGAATAGACAACTATACAGTAAGAATGTGTATACTAGTATAGTTGAATAAACAACCATACAGTAACAATGTCTATGCTAGTATAATATAGGTGGATATACATCTATACAGTAACAATGTCTATGCTAGTATAGTTGAAGACATCTATACAGTAACAATGTCTATGCTAGCGTAATATAGTTGAATAGACAACTATACAGTAACAATGTCTATGCTAGTATAGTTGGATAGACAACTATACAGTAACAATGTCTATGCTAGTATAGTTGGATAGACAACTATACAGTACCAATGTCTATGCTAGCGTAATATAGTTGCATAGACAACTATACAGTACCAATGTCTATGCTAGCGTAATATCGTTGAATAGACAACTGTACAGTACCAATGTCTATGCTAGCGTAATATAGTTGGATAGACAACTATACAGTAACAATGTCTATGCTAGTATAGTTGAATAGACAACTATACAGTAACAATATCTATGCTAGTATAATATAGTTGGATAGACAACTATACAGTAACAATGTCTATGCTAATATAGTTGAATAGACAACCATACAGTAACAATGTCTATGCTAATATAGTTGGATAGACAACTATACAGTAACAATGTCTATGCTAGTATAATATAGTTGAATAGACAACTATACAATGTCTATGCATGTTCACCATATATTCTCATGTGTCAGTATCAATGTCATCTTTCTGGTGACCAATGAATGACTCACAAGCGCCTGTGTTACTAATAAAGTGAATTCTATTGGCTGTTAACATATTATCATTATTTAAATTAGATCTACTTATGGGATGATTTTGATAGCCAAACTTCAGGTTCACAAATGAAAACTACCCTACTATCTTGGCAAAGTGAAAAACTTCAAGTCAAAGTCAATTACATTTGTGTACCACAGAGGTAGTGATGCCAAGTTATTATACCCTATACTTAAGGGGCGTATAATCTCCTCCATACTAGAGAGATTGAATTATGTCTACCCCAATCTAGAAGGGGTGTCCTATTGTATGTGTATCACCAGCAGGAGTTGCATTTATAAACATTTTTTGTAGAATGATGCTGTCTATAAAACAAGTCTACTTAAATCTGAACACATTCAGTGCCAAAACTACAGCAAACAACACAACCACCTGTATTACAACATAATATAAAAACATTAACAGATTTTCTTCAAATTTCTGTCTAAAATCTTGGCCAGACTTTCCACCACCTCTGTTTTATTATACATGCTTGTGTGATGCATAGAGATGAGTATTCTGTACCTCCACGGAACTTTACCAGAAATGTGACATGCAACATTTATTCATTTTGTACATAAACCATACCTCTCAGGATTTGAATACCATGACTGAAGATGTGGAAGTACATCATATACTCATCTGTAGAGTAGCATCTTTTTATGTGTGGAAATTTTAAAGCTAAGCTTTGCCAAGAAATTTTCAATGTATTTCCAAAGAAAAGTCACCATGTGTCTGCTGTGAAAGGGGACATCAGTATTTTCAATTCTGCTGTATTTGTAATCAAATTGGTAAAACTGATAAGATATGCGCAGATGTTAACAATAGAATTTCCAGATTATTCAAAATTGTTATCATTAAATGCAATCTCAGGAATTGCAGTCCACACAGTGCTCTAGAACACCCAAGGTTTTTTTTGATAAAGTAATTGGTTTAACCCTACAATGCAGGGTTCTCCCAAGGCATGGTGGGCTCAACCCTACAATGCTGGGTTCTCCCAAGGCATGGTGGGTTCAACCCTTCGATGCAGGGTTCTCCCAATGCATAATGGTTCAACCCTGCAATGCAGGGTTCTCCTAAGGCATGATGGGTTCAGCCCTACAATGCAGCGTTCTCCCAATACTTTTAAGGAGTGATGGGTTCAACCCTACAATGCAGGCTTCATAGACTGTCGACAGTGGTTCATGCCTTTTTTGCTACGTTTCATCTAAAACAAAGTTGTCGCCTCGCTCCGTAGCACTGAATACTATAAATGCATACTGATAGGAACTGCGAGTGCCGAAGACCTGTTGCTTATCAGTATGCGGTTATAGTATTGCTCCGGATCAGAGCCAGCCGATGACTTTAGTTTAAGAAAAAGGCATGAATGACTGTCGACAGTCTACAGGGTTCTCTCAAGGCTTTTATAGAGTGATGAGTTCAACCCTACAATTATAGAGTGATGGGTCCAACCCTACAATGCAGGGTTCTCTCAAGGCTTTTATAGAGTGACGGGTCCAACCCTACAATGCAGGGTTCTCCCAATACTTTTATAGAGTGATGGGTTCAACCCTACAATGCAGGGTTCTCTCAAGGCTTTTGTAGAGTGATGGGTTCAACCCTACAACACCCTATATTTTACATTCATTAATTAAGTGTACTCACTTGGACAGGTGTTTATTTTTGGTCTAAAATATGGCAAATGACAAGTTAAGGTCGATGAACACTCTTGTACATTGTACATTCAGTACTCTTAGTTCACTGTGCTTCAATCCTATTGTGCAGGCCTATAATTTACATGCATGAATTAAACACACCTCACCAAATTTGAAATATTGCAGACACAACACTCCCAACATTGTACATACAGTACTTATATATAGTGTTTGTTTTACACATCTATCACAAATGGTGCAGCTGATGGGGAGAATCTATGCATTCAGCTGTCAATGACATGTCCTTGCTGTGTACAACACAGTAATGTAATGCCTCAACTGTATTGTACAGTCTTCGCAAAATGTTTCCACATACATTTGAAACAACATCAGGATAGACATCACGTTACTGTGTTTTGTCAATATTACTTTTTGAAAAACAAAGTGCAATGTCTGCCTAATAAAACACAAAAAGCAGACATTATAAAAGATTACTGTTGCAAATAGAAGTAATTGATGGATTTGTAGTCCTAGAAAGTGGAGAGAAGAGTCCCTCCATTCTCTTAGTAGTAGTCTGTAAGGTATGCTGTGATGGGGCGCCCTCAGGCACTGACCAATTAGCGCTGAGCAACACAACATATCTTACAGTCTACTGTCTATATATGTTGTAGTCTATTGAAACTGAATAATCTTTTACTAGTCTTTCTTTTTTCACTCATTTCATACTAGTTAATAGTGATAGTAATAGTGAAACAGCCTCTTTCATTTCAGTGTGCACTGACTGTTTAATACAATTCCACAGAAACCAATGAGAAACTGCTACTCAAGATTTAATGAATAGTTTCTTGCTACATTTTGGCGAAATGAAATGAACTAATGTGCCACCATCCAGCTATCAAGTACAGACATCAAAACACTGGCACCCATGTGTCTACATCTAGATCTAGTTGCAGTGTACTTAAATGCTTTATTTCATTTAGACAAAATGTTGCTAGAAATTGCAATCTTGAAGTGTACAATGTGCAGTTTGTAATTGGATTCTGCATGGTTGGGGGTATCAAAAAATGCCAGTGAACACTAATGTGACACAAGAGTAGAATGAAAAGAAATACAGGGATATGATTCTCTAATATACTTAATTTATGCACAAGAGTTAGTACTTACAGGATGTCCTTCTTTCCCCTTTTGTGTGGGAAGGGTGTGGGGTGATGTAATTATGGACGATTTTGATATGGACAATAATTATGTTATGTAATATGTAATTAGATTATCAGGAAACGTAATTTATTGATAATAAGTTTTTCTCTGTTACTGTACGTTATTTTGATTATAAAGATGTCAAAAAATATGAAGAATTTCATTGTATAAATCTGAAAGGAGTATTAATTTGTAGTCCAGGAATGTTTGTTTGTAATCTGTACATCAATCTAAGCAATACAGACATATCTCCTTAACAATTCTATATGTGTATTTTTGTACATCAAATAAAATATTGCTATGCATTTAACAATGTGTGTGAGACTTGTAATCATTATGTATGTACCAGTGATTACTAGCATCAATGCCCATGTATACTAATAGTCTTGTCATATTTATACATGTACTGCAATGCAATATCAAAAACATGGATACATGTACTGCAATGCAATAATATCAAAAACGTTGTCATGGATACATGTACTGCAATGCAATAATATCAAGAACATGGATACATGTATATAAATTAGCATCTCTGGTTGTTTCATGTTCATGAAATCATTGAATGCATAGTTATTGTGTACAAAATGTGCTGTTTCAAATAAACTATGCAATGATAATCCCATGCTCTGTGTGTGTGTGTGTGTGTGTGTGTGTGTGTGTGCGTGCATGTGCATGTTTGAGTGTGGTGGTGGTGGTGGTGGTGGTGGTGGTGGTGGGGGGGGGGTGAACTCATGCTTGTGGTATTTTCTACTGTGCTTCCATTTGCTATACTTGTAAATCTCCAGCCACAGAGAACGCTCCAAGCATAAATGCAAATATCCTGGGTACACCACATTTGTACCCATGAATCAAGGGGTTCTGGTTCTTGTATAGTCAAGTATGATTTGTTCATTGATGATCATGCACCACCACTGTGATCAGTATTATGGAACTACGTAAAGTACATATCAAATTTTAAGTAACCCTGCTGAAAGTGTTGATAATCTGTTGGAAATGCTTCACTTCAATAGACTTTATTTCAACTCTTAAAGTGGCCATATGGATGAGGATTTAGTATTTATTTTGGATTTTTTAATTTACAAAACAATTTTATAATGGCTTCCTACTTGAAAATTCAATGTGAAACAGTGAAACAACAATGATAAAGTCTGTTTGTAACTCAATAATTTGCAAAAGATTAATAAATATGTAAAATGTTTGTTATTGTACATACAATAACAAACATTTTACACATTTATTAATGGTTTGCAATTTATAGAGTTACAAACAAAGACTTGGCATATGTTGTTTCATGTTGATTTTTCAAGTAGGAAGCTATGATAAAATTGTTTTATGAATTAAAAACCCAATCCTCATCCATATGCCACTTCAAAAGTAATGGGGGGGGGGGGGGTCATATATTTCTGAAATGAACAGGTGTCTTGCAAGTAACAAATGTCTTGCTGCAAATGTTTTGGTTCATTGGTTGGTTGAGATGAATGAGTCAATAAAATACCACAGATAAACTTATATAATAATTTATTTCTTACAGTACTACTACAATACATCATATTGATAACATGGAGTGTTTTTGATTAAATGGGCCTATACAAAAAAAACCTGTTGAATACACTAGTACTGTAACATTACAACAAAAGTAAACCTGGTTGTCTTCCAAGTGTTATTTACAATGGTAACATGTTCACTTACATTTCTTCAAAATTGGAAAAGATAGCAATATGCCAATCTATATCAAAAATTTTTTAAATAAAAAATAGAAGTGCTACATAATACACGTAGTACTTTGATATACTTGTGTTACACCCTATTATGTCCGTTGACAATCCGAAACTTAAAGTGCTAAATATATTACTTTTGTAAAATGTTCATTTTAATGAATGTTTGATTTTAAAATGGCAGTGCTGTGCAATACAGGTAGTACTATTTTGAAATGGCAGGCATCATACATCTATATAACTACTATTGTAATAATTTATTTAATAAATGGCAGTACTGAAATTCCTTCACACATGAAGGCAAACATTGGGAATTCCCAATAAGTTTTTAGTTATAGATAAAAGAATATCACATTTTTGTGTGATGTTTAAAGCTGAAAAACTTTATACGAAGTGAGAAAATTCATATAGTGGTAAAACAATATACTAACTGCGTTATGTTACTAGCAAGTTTCATCAACATTTTTGGTGTCAAACATACATGGTCATTTATATTCACCAGTCTTTTGATCTGAAAACTGGTGCCGCGCCACACAATCTAGTTTTTGAAAATCTGCAGGTAACCCTGTCTTGTAATAACAGCTCATGTTCGGAATGGTTGGTTATACATGCTTACACGTGCGCATGTCATCTTCGAATTCACCACAAGCTCGCTACAAGGACACCGAGTTTTCCTTACGAAGTCCCCAGTAGACGCCTGCTGCGGCCGCTACAGCTCCTATATAACCGAAGATACCTTTTGGTTTCGAAGAAGCGACCTGTGGAACTCGGGCCCTTGGTTTCTTCATGGGTGTATTCAAACACGAGAAATCTTCTTCTAAAACTTCTCTCTTTCTTTTCCTGCATCTGGCACTGCTGTTGTCTTTCTTCTCTGAAAACGTATCACTTTGCTGTTGTTGCGTTCGACTACGAACGTTGTGACAAGCGACGATATGTTTTCTTACAGTTTTTGCCGATGGTCGGTCGAAAACATTTGCATCCAGCATCTGTCGAACGATACGTCGAACATCGATGTTCGCCCTTGAGAAAAGATGACGATCAAGGTCGACGCTGGGATTTTCGCGAAGAAATTTACCAACGGGTATAACGCCGTAACCTGGAAATTTGACACAAGCCGCCAACACCCGATCCTTCGGACTTTCTCCATCAAGAACACTGAATTCTAGCATTGAACAAAATATCATCCCAAGTGCGAAAATGTCGGCTTTGTCGTGATGTCTACGTGTTGGCTGTGGATTGGAACAACTCAATTCAGGGGACCGATGGAAAATGTAGCTCTTCACCGTAGTATTTTCACTGGCAGTTTCAATGTTAGGTTTACAAATACCACTTAGTCCAAAGTTTGTGATTTTGAGGCATAGTTCATTTTTTGTGCTGTATCCAACCATGATATTGTGTGGTGTCAAGGCGTTGTGATAAACTTTGTACTGGTGGAGGAAAGCGAGTCCGTCCACTAATTGCAGCATAAACCCTTTGAAGCAGTCATCGTCAAGATCTCGGTGTCTTCGAAGTACGTAATCATTCAAGTTGGTACTCAAGCAAACTTCTAGTACTGCGTTGACAAAATGCGCCCCGTGTTGATAGTGTAAGAACGCGTCTCTGTGTCGAGCAATATGTTGGTGTTTTGGTAGAGAAAACAACGCCTGTATCGACGATAGACCACATTTGGCCTTGTCTTCACTTTCGAACTTTATCATCTGCATCGAACGAAATCGTTTCTTCCCGTGCCTCTCTCTCACACTGTACGATGAGCCAAAGTAACCCGTCGTCATTTCGCCGTTTATGGTGTAATAATCCATCGTGATAATCTGTGGTGAACTTTGAAAGATCGAAATCACCTCTTATTCTGCGTGGACGGTTTTGCATTGGTATATACCTGAGGACCGTTGAAGTTATCAACAACAATAACCCCGCTAAAGAAAGCATACAAATTCCAAGGGCAGTGCTCCTATTGGTCGAATTGTCTTTTTTGTTCACTGAATAGCCAATTACATTACGTTTTATATAGCTGGCGGGATCGTTCGTACCTGTCGGACGTCAAATAAATGAACCCATTGTGACCACCGCTATGCCTTTAACCCCAATCCTGCCATGACCACTGTTTTTGGACTCGGCTTGAAGAGGGATATACGCAGTTATTTTAATTTACGGCAGGGGGCCCTGATCTAGAGGAGCAATTATTTTGGTCTAAATTTTTCGAAACCCATCACCCCTATACCTCAGACCACACCTATACTTAGTGTTTAGAGGTATTCAAACGCTAAGTTCGGTTCGAATCGTGGTACGTTGTAGTATTGACGCGAAATCGCAAACATGTTTGATTAATCGGTATAAAATAGTAATTTGTTTTACTAGTAATATTTTGTTTATGAATTTACCCTCCTTATAATCCGTGGCAGAATGTGCCGCGGATTCATTATTTTCCATTTCTTCTTATTTAAAAAAAAAAAAACTTCTGGTGGATGCATATACCCTATTTGATTTTTTATTTGGCTAGATATAGATGGTAAATTCGTATTTGATTCAAAACTATGCATGTCCAGCAAGATTACATGTAAACAGTCATGTAAAAGGTTTGACGAGAAAGTAATTGCCATGGTACATTGTCGAAACTTAGTAAGGGCGGCCCTTTTTATTTTTCTGTTTCTCATCTCCCGACCGACCCTAATTTGCAGCTCCGACATCAGAAAAAAAAAAGTTTTTTTATTTCCGACCGACCCCTGAGCACAGCAAAATTGTAAGGTTCCCCATGGCGTCTTAGGCCAGTTCTGCCGAGGCCACGACCTTGCGACATTGGCCCCCTAAAATTACAAATGAAGCAATAATTTTCCCACCTTGCGTCGCTTTGGCGCATTCATTTTACGGCAGACATCAAAATTATCTAAGTCCACGGCCGGACCAGGCCAGGCTCTGACTCGACGTGAATCCCACAAGAAGTATACTGACTGCGTCAGGGAAAGTTTTGTTGACATCATATAAGATACAGTGACAACGCGCAGTTCTATTGTTAACATAAAAAATGCCACAAAAAGATCAACTTTGATAAACTTAATCTACAAATTAAAACATTAGAGGGATTAGATGAGACGTCGAAATGGACGTCTCTCGTCACATGTTTTGTCTACTGTCACTGTCGTGACCTCTGACCTAATCACTGACGTGTGCGAAACACTGAACTTGCTACCGGAACATCTATCTGCCATGCCACAGCTCAGAAGCCTTCGTGAACCAAATTTATGGGACAGGTTGTGATTTTCATTTGTTGATGGGTTAAATTAAATGAGTACATGTGTATTTTGATTCCGAAAAAGCTGTGTTAGGGGATCGTGTTGCATGATGTTGACAGTGCTAGTGACACATGTGTTGGGCACTGAATCAATGCGTAATCACTGGCATGGCCACTTATAGACGGCCGATGCATGTGCGCCCGGTCAGACATGAAGAACGAACTTGTTGTGCAAATCAGAAAAAAATTAATGTAATATTTACAGAGCATCCCAACTTTGACTTTGTTGATAGTTTTAGTTAAAGATTCAAGTTCTGAGTTTCAAGGACACCTAATGTCAGCTTTCCGTATCATTGCAAGTTTACGGTAGGTAACTATGCTGTCATTTGATATAGCAGGACCAAATCATGATACACAGCCAGTAACGGTTAATTAATAAAAAATAAATTATTTTAAAGTTTGTTTGACTATTATTTGTAAGTTTTTCGTTCACATAAAGTCAGGGATTTTTTTTCTTCAAAATGTCATGAATGTGAAGAGGGAATGATAAACACAGCAGTGTACTAACAATTTTAAAAATGAAACAAGTGGTTACAAGTTTAGGATTTCTCAAAGTTTTTATTCAATCATATGTTCACTGTGACTTATTTTGAAGTTGGTCATTGTCCTTGTCTGAAAAAAGGAATTATAAATTTTAGCACTGCTATTCATTGATATTCAGATTACCCAACATATACTCCGCTCTGCGTGCAGACGTATCGAGCACTGTACTACGGACAAATCTTACCACTGACTTCCTATATATATATATATATATATATATATATATGTATATATATATATATACATACATACATACATACATACATACATACATACATACATACATACATACATACATACATACATACATACATACATATATATATATATATATATATATATATATATATATATATATATATATATATATATATATATATATATATATATAACTTAAAGTTACATAATCTTAATTGCCTTCTTTTTCTAAGGTGTAATGTGTAGTACACTATTTTCAAAAAATAGCTTACTGGGAACTGTTATTATGAATGGAATTTTTTTATGTTGTTAGGTAATGGTCTATACGTAATGGAATAT